>NC_056059.1:64208665-64511695 GCF_016772045.2 Ovis aries | reverse complement strand
GAGACAAGTAACTGACCAGAAATATTATGCATGATTTTTCAATGCTGTGGGACTGTCAGTGAAGATCTGTTGACTAGTCTGAGACAACATTTCTCAACTTCCTTTACAGTAATGTCTACCTATTTAAGTGAGTCCAGGTCCATGAAATAGATTGTGGTGGCACATTCCACTTCCAGGCCTGATTCATAAAACTCTCTCCCATATTGCAAGTTTTCCTCTTCTCCACTTGCTCAACAGCAATGCACAAGAAATCTTATAAAGTTACATGGTGAAGAGGCCAGAAACTTTGACAGGTTAACTTTAAATGAATGCTAACCAAAAGCCTTCACACTCATTCCTAAATCTTCCTAAGGATATTTTCATTAGATTATTAGATGAGGAAGAAATAAGGTTATATGTTTTACTCCATCATTTATATTCCAGAGTTTATTTTTTACAGCACCTAATGCTATTCTGAAGAGTATAGAAGGCATCCAAAAGGATGTAAGCAGTTGTCCACCTTGAGTAGTGAGACAGCCAGAGCTTTAATGCCTACAAACAGCAGGTCAATGATTTCCAAATGCCAAAAAGAACGGACTCTACCAGATTTCCTCAAAATTCACCAGATATGATATGGCCAGATTTATTTCTCAATATTTTAACAAATTTAAACTCCATCAACAGTGTATGGATTTCCCTATTTCTTGAAAAACTCATAAGATATTTAATTCTTTTATTTAATCCTTTATTACCCTGCCTCAGTTTTGAAAGAACTAGTGGCAAGTGGAAGAGATAAAGAGAAAATGAATAAACAGATATTACTTTTACTCTCTTTCCTACGTAAGTCCTCAAGCCACTGCTCAGATGTGAACCAGAGGGAGGAGTAAGGTTTTGAATTAGATATGAGTAAGAATTTAATTTGAATCAGGTAGGATTTATTTTTATTTTAAAAAATGAATAGTCTATGCTTATAATAAAAAATTCAAAAGCAATAAATAAGAATATGGAAAAAATAAGTTGTTTCTATAGCCTTATCATAGAAATAATCAACTTCCCACCCATAAGAAAGCCATTTTAAAAATAATTTCTTGAGTATTTTCTCATAGATTCTTCAAAAATAGAGGTAAACAAAAATGATGTCATGCAACATACAATGTTCACTAATTTGATTTTTTCACTTTAAATATATTTTGGATCATTTTGTATCATAGCTAAAGATCTATATCATTCTTTCTAAATCTTTATCCTTTGAATAGCATTATTTAACCAGCCTATTGTTAAATCATTTGCCAATTTGTTGATTATATACAAAGCAATACTTAAGTTTTTACATGTGTAATTTTTCTCAAATGTAACATTATCTGTAGGATAATTCTAAGGAAATATATTTCTAGAACAAATTGCATATACATTTGATATTTTGAGAGTGATTGATAAATCTCCATAGACATTTTTCTCATTTACAATTCAGAAATATGTATGCGAATGAATCTCTTTCTCATTTTTTCTAACACAGACTTTTTGTTCTTTGATAATCTGAAAGATAAACATAATATCAAAGTATAATACTGTTTTGCATTTGTCTTATTACAAGTGAGGCTGAAAATCTTTCCATGTTTAAGAGCCATTTGGGCTTCCCTTGTGACTCAGATGGTAAAGAATCCACCTGCAGTATGGGAGACCGAGGTTATCCACTCGATCTGTGGATTGGAAGATCCACTGGAGAAGGGAATGGCTACCCACTCCAGTGGGTACCCACTCCATTATTCTGGCCTGGAGAATTTCATGGACTGTATGGTCCATGGGGTCGCAAAAAGTCAGACACGACTGAGTGACTTTCACTTTCACATAAGAGCTATTTTTATTCTTCAGCACTGTGTATATCATTCACCTTTTTTTCTATGGGGCCAGATGTGAATGTGCCAGGGAAACGAACTCTGAATGATTCAAATGCACGAGGCATTGGTGAAGTTTTTAAGAGTCCAGTGGTCTTGGTCATGCTGGTACAGCCTCAACAAATAAGACAAGTTGTTGCTCCTCACTCCCATTCCCTGTCCCCTAACTCCTACCAGTGTAGGAAAGAGTTGAAGATCTTAGAGAATTTAGGAATACAGACTGGACTTAGGAATAATCCTCTAACTTATTTATTGGATGCCACAGAAGGCTGCCCATTTCAAATAGGATCCAAAGCGAGTGAGCACTGTGGCAGGTTCACAGTCTGGTGAGCTGTTCTATAACTTTTGACACAACAACTAGCAAATAAAATGTTACTTTTATGCATCTGAGTTGGTTCAGAATCATGACTGAAGTTTTTTGCAAGCCTTAACATGATAGTTGTAGTATATATCTCTAGGATTTGGGAGGACGGTAGAACTCTGTACTATTTGGAAAAATGCCCTTGGCCTGGTACTGCACTCTAGCACTGAGACACTACAATGGAAAAGAGATGGCAACATGACTTGCCCATCACGGTCCAGCCATCATTAGATCCAGTGAATTACCAAAGCCATGTAGGCAAACAAGCAACACATTCTATATGTGAAGCCCTGCATCCTGGATTGGGCTCTAACAGTTCAGACACAAAAAGCCTTTCTCTCAATTCATACCTATAGTCTGAGGGGCTGTATCTGATAACCAATTGGTAGACAAGGAAATGTTGTGGAACTAATTCTTATTAATGAATATGACTGCACTAGTTAAAAATAAACTGTTGCCATATTAGAGCACCCCCCACTCCCCCACCCCGCACAGTGTTGAAAGGAAATTCTCCCAATAGAGAAAGCTCTGTATTATATCTGGAAAAAAGAGTTGAATGATTTATATACACCAAATTCTGGTGATAAATAGACTGGCTGGTTGATCAGAGACCTGGAATGAAGTGAAAGTCCTTCAGTCATGTCTAACTCTTTGTGACCCATGTACAGTCCATGAAATTCTCCAGGCCAGAATACTGGAGTGGGTAGCCTTTCCCTTCTCCAGGGCATCTTCCCAACCTAGGTCTCCCACATTGCAGGTAGATTCTTTACCACCTGAGCCCACAGGGAAGCCCAAGAACACTGGAGTGGGTAGCCTATCCCTTCTCCAATGGATCTTCCTAGTCACTTCTGTTTCCATAGGTATTTATCATTTTGTCCTATCTATGGAAATATTTTCTTCATCTATCTTTTCATTTTAGAAACAATTTACTTTAAGCTTTCTTTTTATTTTTATTCTTGGTGAGGTATTTGGTTAGTTTGATCTGCAGGAACATTTTTTTAATGATGGTGTTATTGATCTACTTGGAGTGTGTGTGTATATGTGTATCTGTGTACTCTTTTCCTTCTTTTATTTGTAGTACCTCTGTAGACCTCATGTGACAGTACTTTTTTGTTAGACTTGTTTTAAAAGTTTAGTTCTTTAACTTGTGGATGAGAGCCCAAGCTGGCATAAACATTCTATAAATGTCAAGGTGTTGTTTTAAGTCATGCTTAACCACATGAAAATGGGTACAATTACTGCAAGCTGATAACATGCACAATACTAAGCACCTCCTACTTCACTAATATTGTGTTTAATGCAAAAGCTGTCATAGTTATCATTTGGTTCTCTAACAGTTGTTTCTCGTAGAAGCAACAACAAAAGAATCCAGTGCCTTAACAATAGTGTGTCAAATGATGCGACAAAAAGACTTGCAAAGAAAAACAGATGAATCCATTATCATTGCTGGAGACTTCAACAACCCTTTCTTAGAAAGGGAAAAATCTTGCAGAAAATAGGTGAGGATGTAGCTGCACTTGACACCAATCAACTGAATATAATTGATACCTGTAGACTTTTTCCCTGGTGGTTCAGATGGTAAAGAATCCACCTGCAATGTGGGAGACCTGTTTGATCCCTGGGTTGGGAAGATCCTCTGGAGGAGGGTGTGGCAACCCATTTAAGTATTCTTGCCTGGAGAATCCCCATGAACAGAGGAGCCTGGCAGGCTACAGTCCACGGGGTCACAAATAGTCAGACACAACTAAGCGACTAAGCATAACACAGCACAGATTACTTTATCCACCAAGAGCAGAATACACATTCTTCTCAATCTTATATGGAATATTCACCAAGATACCACAGTCTGGGTCATAAAACACACCTAAATAAAATTTTTTAAAAATAGAAATAATGCAGTGTCTGCTCTTAGAACACAATGGAATGCAACTGGATTGCAAATGGAATGGAATGGAATGGAATGCAAATCAATAAAAAAAAGATAACTGGAAAATCAAAATATAAATGGAGATTAAATAAAACACTTCTAAATAATACATGGGTCAAACAAGAAATCTTGAAAGAAATTTCAAATATTTTGAGCTAATTGAAAATGAAAATACAAATTATCAAAATGTATCAGATGCCATAAAAGTGGTACTTAGAGGGAAATTTATAACTTTGGAAAAGTGAAAGTGAAGGTCACTCAGTCATTTCCAATTCTTTGCGACCCCATGGAATATACAGTCCATGGAATTCTCCAGGCCAGAATACTAGAGTGGGAGGCCTTCCCCTTCTCCAGGGGATCTTCCCAACCCAGGGATCAAACCCAGGTCTCCCGCATTGCAGGCAGATTCTTTAAGCCTAGCCATAAGGGAAGCCCAAGAATACTGGAGTGGTAGCCTGTCCCTTCTCTGGGGGATCTTCCCAACCCAGGAATTGAACCAGGGTCTGCTGCATTGCAGGTGGATTTTTTACTAACTGAGCTATGAGGAAAGCCCATAACATTGGATGTATATACTATAAAAGATAATGGATCTAAAATCAATAATCTATATTTTCTGCATTAGGAAACTTGAAGAAGAGGAACAAACTAAAATAAAAGCAAGTGGAAGCAAAGAACAATAAGAATTAGAAGGGAAATCAGTGACACTGAATACAGGAAATCATTAGAGCAAATCAGTGGAGCCAAAAGCTGGTTCTTTGAAAAAAATCAACAAAACTTATAAGCCTCTAGCCAGGCTAACTAATAAAAATATATGAGAGTGGACATGAATTATTCATATCAAAAATAAAGTAGGTAACATCATTATAAAGTTCATGGAAATCAAAATGATAGTTTCAAAGTACTATGCGTAACTTTCTGCCCACAAATTTGATAACCTAGATGAAATAAATCAGTTGAAAGACACAATTTACCAAAACTCATATAAAAAGAACTAGGCGATCTGAATAGGCCTATATAAGTTATAGAAATTGAAACAATAATAAATAACCTTCCAAAGCAGAAAGCATCAGGCTTAGATGGGTTCACTGGTGAATTCAATTAAACATTTAAAAAAGAAATTATATTAATTCTCTACAATCTCTTTCAGAGGATAGAAGCAGAGAATACTTTCTCACTTACTCTACAGGACAGCCTTACCCAAATATTAAAACCAAGCAAAGATATTACAGGAAAAAAAAAGAAACCACAGTCCAATATCTCCAGTATGAATATAGGTGCAAAAACTGTCAATAAAATATTAGCAAATGAATCTAACAAATGTATAAAGAACTATGATTGTATATGGTGCGACCCCATAGACAGCAGCCCACCAGGCTCCCCCATACCTGGGATTCTCCAGGCAAGACCACTGGAGTGGATCGCCATTTCTTCTCCAGTGCATGAAACTGAAAAGTGAAAGGGAAGTCGTTCACTCCTGTCCGACTCTTCGCGACCCCATGGACTGCAGCCCACCAGGCTCCTCCGTTCATGGGATTTTCCAGGCAATAGTGCTGGAGTGGGGTGCCATTGCCTTCTCTGTATATGATTTACTCTCGGTATATAAGGCTGCTTCAACATCCAAAAACGAATTAATGCAATCCATCATATTAATAAGCTAAAAAATAAAACATAAATGAAATCAATAAATGCCAAAATAATATTTTTTAAAAATCCAACACCCATTCATGATTAAAAAAAAAAAACTCTTAAAATTGAAAACAAAGGAAAATTTCCTCTACCTGATAAAGAATATCTACAAAAACCTTACAGCTAACATTATACTTGACAGTGAGAAAATGGAAGCTTTCCCATGAGGATCAAGTCCTCTTTAACATCATACTGGAAGTTTGTGTGAATTCAATAAGAAAAGGAGATAAAGGGATAAAAAATGGAAAGCAGGAAGTAAACATTATCATTGTTTGCAGATGTCATGATCATCTCTCTAGAAAATGCCAAAGAACTATTAAGAAAATTTTTGTAACCAATAAGTGATTAAATCAGGGTTAATATACAAAGTGAATCACTTTTCATATACTAGCAGTGAACAAGTGGAATCTGATATTTAAAGCACAATGCCATTTACATTAGCAACCCCAAAATTAAATACAGTACTTAAGTATCAATCAAACAAACTATGTACAATACTTATGGGAGGAAAACTACAAAATTCTGATGAAAAACAATCAAAGAATAAATGGAGAGGTATTTCATATTCATGGATAAAGATTCCATACTGTTAAGGTGTTAATTCTTTCCAAATTGATCTATGGAATAATGCAAACCAAATTAAAAATCCCAGTAAGTTATTTTGTGGATCAATCAGTCAATCACATGCATGCTCAGTCGCATCCAATTCTTTGAGACCCCTTGGACTGTGACCTGCCAGGTTCCTCTGTCCATTGGATTTTTCAGGTAAGAATATTGGAGTGAGTCACCATTTTCTCCTCCAGGGGCTCTTCCCAACCCAAGGATCAAACCCGTGTCTGCTGCATTGGTAGGTGGATTCTTTACTACGGAGCCACCTGGGAAGCCCCTTTTGTGGATATTGATACATGAGTTCTAACTTTTATATGGAGAGACAAAATACCCAGAAGAGATGACAGAAATTAAAGGAGAAAAATAAAGTTGGAGATAGATACTGCCTGACTTCAAGTCTCACTATAGAGCTTCAGTAATCAAGACAGAATGGTATGGGTGGAAGAATGGACAAAACAGATCAATGAAACAGAATAGAAAGCCCAGAAATAGACACTCATAAATATAGTTAACTGATTTCTGGCAAATGAGTAAAGACAACACAATGAAACAAAGGTGGTTCTACAAATGGTGCTAGAACAACTGACCATCCATACGCAAGAGTATAAATCAAGACACAGAATTTACATGCTCCACAAAAGTTAACACAAAATAGATCATAGATCCAAATGTAAAAACACAAAACTATGAAACTCCTGTAAGATAACATAGGAGAAAACCTAGATGACTTGAAGGATGTTGATAAATGTTTAGATACAGGAACAAAGTTACAATCAAGGAAGGAAATAATTGATAAGCTGAACTTCATTAAAATGGAAAACTTCTGCTCTGAAAAGGCAGTAACAAGAGAATGAGAAAACAAGCCACAAAATGGAAAAACTATTTGTAAACACACACCTGAGAAGGATTGTTATTCAAAATATAGAAAGAACTATCAAAAAATGGACTAAAGATCTTAGCAGAGAGCTCACTAAAGAAGATATAGAGGCGGCAAATAAGTAGATGAAAAGATGCTCCAGAACAAATGCCATCAGGGAAATGCAAATTAAAACAACACTGAGTTGCTACTACACACCTAGTATAAAGGCCAAAATCTGGAATACTGATAACAAATGCTGACACAGATATGGAACAACAGAAACTCTCATAAATTGCTGGTAGGAATGCAAAATGGTACACCCACTTTGCAAGGCAGTTTTGTGTTTTTTGTTTTAAGTTTCTTCAGTTAAAAAAAAAAAAAAATCCTGCAAGGCAGCTTGCCTTTCTTACAAGACTAAGCATACTCTTTTTTTTTAATTAATTAATTTATTTTAATTGGAGGCTAATTACTTTACAATATTGTAGTGGTTTTTGCCATACATTGACATGAATCAGCCATAGGTGTACATGTGTCCCCATGCTGAACCTCCTTCCCACCTCCCTCCCCATCCCATCCATCAGGGTCATCCCAGTGCACCAGCCCTGAGTGCCCTATCTCATGCATCGAACCTGGACTGGTGATCTATTTCACATATAGTAATACACATGTTCCAATGCTATTCTCCCAAATCATCTCACCCTCACCTTCTCCCACAGAGTCCAAAATTCTGTTCTTTACATCTATATCTCTTTTCCTATCTCACATATAGGGTCATCATTACCATCTTCCTAAATTTCATATATATGTGTTAATATACAGTATTGGTGTTTTTCTTTCTGACATACTTCACTCTGTATAATAGGCTCCAGTTTCATCCACCTCACTAGAACTGATTCAAATGCATTCTTTTTAATAGCTGAGTAGTATTCCATTGTGTATATGTACCATAGCTTTCTTATCCATTCGTCTGCCAATGGGCATCTAGGTTGCTTCCATGTCCTAGCTATTGTAAACAGTGCTGTGATGAACATTGGGGTACACATGTCCTTTCACTTCTGGTTTCCTTGGTGTGTATGCCCAGCAGTGGGATTGCTGGGTCATAAGGCAGTTCTATTTCCAGTTTTTTAAGGAATCTCCACACTGTTCTCCATAGTGGCTGTACTAGTTTGCATTCCCACCAGCAGTGTAAGAGAGTTCCCTTTTCTCCACACCGTCTCCAGCATTTATTGTTTGTAGACTTTTTGATAACAGCCATTCATGGCAACTGGTCCCATCACTTCATGGCAAATAGATGGGAAAACAGTAGAAACAGTGGCTGACTTTATTTTTCTGGGCTCCAAAATCACTGCAGATGGTGACTGCAGACATGAAATTAAAAGATGCTTACTTCTTGGAAGGAAAGTTATGACCAACCCTGACAGCATATTAAACAGCAGAGACATTACTTTGTCAACAAAGGTCCATCTAATACAGCCTATAGTTTTTACAGTGGTCATGTATGGATGTGAGAGTTAGACTATAAAGAAAGCTGAGCACCAAAGAATTGATGCTTTTGAACTGTGGTGTTGGAGAAGACTCTTGAGAGTCCCTTGGACTGCAAGGAGATCCAACCAGTCCATCCTAAAGGAGATCAGTCCTGGGTGTTCATTAGAAGGACTGATGTTGAAGCTGAAACTCCAATACTTTGGCCACCTGATGCGAATAGCTGATGCATTTGAAAAGACCCTGATGCTGGGAAAGATTGAAGGCAGGAGGAAAAGGGGAGCACGGAATGGTTGGAAGGCATCACCAACTCAATGGACATGGGTTTGGGTGGATTCCTGGAGTTGGTGATGGACAGGGAAGCCTGGCGTGCTGCATTTCATGGGGTTGCAAAGAGTCACATGACTGAGCAACTGAACTGAACTGAACTAAACTGATTCTGACTGATGTGAGATGGTACCTCATTGTGGTTTTGACTTGCATTTCTCTGATAATGAGTGATGTTGAGCATCTTTGCATGTGTTTGTTAGCCATCTGTATGTCTTCTTGGAGAAATGTCTGTTTAGTTCTTTGGCCCATTTTTTGATTACATCATTTAATTTTTTGGAATTGAGCTGCATGAGCTGCCTGTATATTTTTAAGTTTAATTTTGTCAGTTGCTTCATTTGCTATTATTTTCTCCCGTTTTGAAGGCTGTCTTTTCACCTTGTTTATAGTTTCCTTTGCTATGCAAAAGCTTTTAAGTTTAATTAGGTCCCATTTGTTTATTTTTGGTTTTATTTCCACTACTCTGGGAGGTGGGTCATAGAGGATCCTGCTGTAATTTATGTCAGAGAGTGTTTTGCCTATGTTTTCCTCTAGGAGTTTTATAGTTTCTGGTCTTACATTTAGATCTTTAAGACTAAGCATACTCTTAACCATATGATCAAGCAGTTGAAGTTCTTGGTATTTAGACAAGTTGAGAATGTTCACAACAAAATTCTGCACATGGATGTTCACGGTAGTTTTATTCATAAATACAAAAACTTGGTATTAATGAAGATGTCCTTCAGTGGGTGAATGAGTAAAGAAGCTTTGGTATACCAAACAATGGAATATTATTTAGTGCTAAAATGATATGTGCTATCAAGCCACAAAAGACACGGAGAGACTTTAAATGAATGTTACAAAGTGAAAAAAGTAATCTGAAAAAACTATACACTATTGGGTTAGCCAAAAGGTCTGCTCATGTTTTGTTGTAAATATAACTTGAATGAATATTTGGCCAACCCAATATATGATTTCAACTCCATGAAACTGTGGAAAAGGCAAAACTATGGAAACAATAAAAACATCAGTGTTTTCCATGGGTGGGGAGGGGCAGGGTACATAGGAAGAGCACAGAGGATTTTTAGGGCAGTGAAAATACTCTGTATAATATAATATGATGAATACATTTGTTGAAATCATAGAATTTGGAACATCAAGAGTGAACCTTAACGTAAACTAAAGACTTTGAGTTACTATGATGTGTCTGTGTGGGTTCACCAATTGTAATAAACATATATTCCAAATTGGGAAAGGAGGATATCAAGACTACATATTGTTATCCAGCTGATTTAACTTATATGCAGACTACATCATGCAAAATGCTGAACTGGATGAAGTACAAGCTGGAATCAAGATTCCTGGGAGAAATAACAATAACCTCAGTTATGCAGATGACACCACCTTTATGGCATGAAGTGAAGAGGAACTCAAAATCCTCTTGATGAAAGTGAAAGAGGACAGTGCAAAAGCTGGTTTAAAAAATTCAACATTCAAAAATCAAAGATATGGCATCCAGTTCTATCACTTCATGGCAAATAGATGGGGAAATGATGTAAACAGTGACAGGCTTTCTTTTCTTAGGCTCCAAAAGCACTGCAGATGATGACTGCAGCCACAAAATTAAAAGATGATTGCTTCTTGGGAGAAAAGCTATGACCAACCTAGACAACATATTAAAAAGCAGAGACACTACTTTGCTGACAAAGGTCCATCTAGTCAAAGCTGTGGTTTTTCCAGTAGTCATGTATGGATACGAGAGTTGGACCATAAAGAAAGCTGAGTGCCAAAGAATTGATACTTTTAAACTGTGGTGTTGGAGAAAACTCTTGAGTCTCTTGGACTGCAAGGAGATCAAACCAGTCACTCCTAAAGGAAATCAGTCCTGAATATTCATTGGAAGGACTGATGCTTCATCTGAAGCTCCAGTGTTTTGGCTACCTGAAGTGAAGAACTGACTCACTGGAAAAGACCCTGATGCTGAGAAAGATTGAAGGCAGAAGGAGAATGGGATGACAGAGGATGAGATGGTTGGATGGCATCACTGGCCTGATGGACATGAGTTTGAGCAAACTCCAGGAGTTGGTGATGGACAGGGAAGACTGGCATGCTGCAGTCCACAGAGCTGCAAAGAGTCAGGCATGACTGAGTGACTGAACTGAACTAATATGACTCTGGAGAGGGATGTGGATAATATGAGAGGCTGTGCATGTGGTGGGTGGAGGGCATATGGGAAATTTTGGTATTTTCCCAATTTTGCTATGAATCTAAAATTTCTTTTAAAAAAAGTAAGTCTTAAGTAAAGTAAAAAAAAAAAAGAAAGATTTTTTTTTAACACATTAAACATAGCTTGTGAAAGTCCTGTGTATCTGTGTATATGTGTATGGCTTACATAGAAAACAATACTCATGACATTTTCTGAGGTGTGCAAATGGGGAACCTTATTTGTATAACTTCATTTTACCAATGTATTGTGTCACTGACTTTGAAAACTCTTCATCATATTTAACAGTTTTAAAAGTCATATCGTTCCAGTTTAATTGAGGATAGAGTATAAAGTTCTGTTTTCTATTCTCTATACTGCATTAAATGTGGCTGAGGAAGCCAAATCTAGTTGAACATTAAGTTTCTGGACCTTACTTTTTTAATAGCTGAAACAGCATCTTGGTTTACTGAAAGTTCTCTCTTTCAGATGGAGTGTTTGGACGCCTTGTGTGGACTTTGGAAGGCTTTAGGTAAAGTGGCAGAAAGCCCACTTTCCAGTTTCTGGCTCCAGAAAATGACTGACCAAGAAGAAAACAAAACAAAACAGATAAAAAATGGTCTAGAGATCTTGTGAAACTACTTTTTATTTGCATGCCACCTTGAAGTTGTTTAAATATGTTTCTCATTTATTCCTTCAATTAAAACACTATAGTGTTAACAAGAGATGATTTACTATCTCAATTTTTATATTTATATATATTTTCATATTATTCTTTCATTTATTATAGAAATAACTGAACTGCAGAGAGCTTAAGTTGCCTGATGTACTTTATTCTGTTGACATTTCTTTGAAAGCCAAAGATGGTACTTAAAAGGACAATAATTTAATGACCCATGTATACTATCATGTGAATTGAATCGCCAGTCTATGTCTGACGCAGGATGCAGCATGCTTGGGGCTGGTGCATGGGGATGACCCAGAAAGATGTTATGGGGAGGGAGGTGGGAGGGGGGTTCATGTTTGGGAATGCATGTAAGAATTAAAGATTTTAAAATTTAAAAAAATAAAATAAAATAAAATAAAAAATAAATAAATAAAAAATAATAATAATAATTTAATGACCCATGATTAAATACTAAAAGACAATAAAATTTGAATTTGAGGTCACTGTACATAAAAACTTGTCAAGGGAAAAAAAAAGGGAGGTAAATATGATGGCTAGTTTTATGTGTCAATTGGCTCAGCTATAGTACTCAGTAATTAATTTAAACACTAATTTAGATGTCGCTCTAAAAGTATCTTGTGGATGTGATCAGCATGTACCATCAATTGACTTTAAGTAAAGGAAATTGACCTCATAATGTGGGTGGGTTTCAAATTAAGACCTTAAGAGCAAAACTTGAGGCCTCACAGAAAAGAGAGAATTCTGTCTGAAGACTGTAGCCTCAATTCCCACCCAAGTTTCCAGTCTACCAGCCTACTCATAATCATTTGACCCAATTATTTTTTTCAATCTCTTCCTTCTCTGTCTCTTTGTTTCAAAATCATTCAGTCTCAGTCTGTCTCTCTCTTTCTCGATTGGTCCTGGTTTTGGAGAACCCTGACAGACACAGTAAGATATGTGCATTCAAAGGTAGTTCTATCACTCTCTGGTAAGAGAACTGCACAGGAAGAATATCTAGGAAGCCTTTACTACCCCTAACTGCTACCACTTGATTTTCATTCTGTTATAAGTGAGTTCTGCAGTGGCTCAAAAAACCTCCTACAGATCACCTGTAATTACAATTTCCTTGAAACTGCTCCTATAGGAACATATATCAATTTTTAAGAATTTGATAGAAATAACTATTATCTTACATGGCAAAAATCTCACTGATTGAGACATCAAGGGTATAGAAATTGTGAAAAGGTAATGTATAGATTTATTTAGAGGAAAAAATAACATAGAATGAGTAGATAATCCACATTTAACAATTAGATGGGCAAATTAAAAAATTGAATCTTTTAAAATTAGGCCTAAAATAAAGAAACTGAATTTTAAAATTATAAAATAAAGAATGATTATACTAAGGACATATAGAATTAATTATTTTTGTAATGAGAGTACTTAAGAGTCATTAGTTCAAAGCTTTACCTTTCAGGTTAGCTTTGGAAATGGCAGAGCTAGATTAGAGAAATCAGACAAGTGTTGAAACTACACCGTTGAGTTAAGCCAAGGCTCATGTAAGTCTTGTGCTTAGTCACTCAGTCATGTCCCACTCTTTGAGAACCCCATGAACTGTAGCCTGCCAGGCTCCTCTGTCCATGGGGATTCTCCAGGCAAGAATACTGGAGTGGGTTGCCATGCCCTCCTCCAGGGGATCTTCCCAACCCAGGGATCGAACCCAGGTCTCCCTCACTGCAGGCAGATTCTTTACCATCTGAGCCACCAGGGAAGCCCAGGAAAGGCCTAAAACAGGGGAAATGAAGCATTTCTTCACAAGTAACTAAGCAGTGGCTGAGATAGTTTGGCAGGTCTAATGCAAACACAGGAGACCCTTACTCCAAAATTGAGAACATATTGATTGCAGACAGAATGAAAGACAGCATGGGCATGCATGATGTTCTTAGGATTAAGTTAATATTGAAGACACATGCATAAATTTAAATTAACATATGCTTTTGAGACATCCAGGGCTACAAGTATATAATTTGAAAATATGATGAGAATTTTGAGTGAGTCCAAACTTCAAATTAAGGAAACTAAAACGGATTGCAAATGTAAAACATTAGTGGCAAAACAAATGCAAAAATGTGTATAAATTTTCTTTGAGAGACTGATGCAAAGGAAACAATAAACAAGAATAAATGACAATCATCAGAATGGGAAAAAATAATTGCAAATGAAACTGACAAAGGATTAATCTCCAGAATATATGAGTAGCTCATACAGCTCAATATTAGGTAAACAAACAGCCCAATCCAAAAATGGGCAGAAGACCTAAACAGACATTCCTCCAAAGAAGATAAACAGATGGCCAATAAAGATGTTCAACATCACTAATTGTTGGAGAAATGCAAACCAACAATGAGATGCCATCTCACTCTAGTCAGAATGGCCATCATCAAAAAAATCTGCAAATAATAAATGTTGGAGAGGATACGGAAAAAAGGGAACCCTTCTACACTGTTGGTGGAATGTAAACTGATACAGCCATTATGAAGAGCAGTATGGAGATTGCTTTAAAAACTAGGAATAAATCTACCATATGACTCAGCAACCCCACTACTAGGCATATACCCTGAGAAAACCATAACTGAAAAAGACATATCTACCCCAATGTTCATAGTAGCACTATTTATAATAGCCAGGACATGGAAGCACCCTTGACGTCCATTGACAGAAGCATGCATAAAGAAGAGGTGATACATATATACAGCAGAATATTACTCGGCCATGAAAAAGTGAGTCAGTTCTAGTGAGGTGGATGAACCTAGAGCGTGTTATGATTCTTGAACTCTTAGCTTTGTGTCACAAAAAATGAACTCCAGTCCTTTCTCCCACTTGTTAACTCTGTCTCTTTTTCTGTTAGTATAATGCATGTAACATTCTTGGGACAGAGTCATTGTATAAGTTAAATAAATGGGTATATGTAAGAAAAAAATGAGTGATGATAATTTTCATTTATTATTATTTTTCAAAAAGTATCAAAACCATGAAAGTCTTTTTAAGGTGAAGATAATTTCAGTTTCAAATTTATACTTTTTCCCTACAGAATATTATAACTCAATTTTATTCATTTTTAAGACCATTTACTTTTGGACTTTTCTAATATACAGTGATAGAAATTGTGGCCATTTCCAGATAAGTGTCAAAGGAATTGTATTCTACTTTGGAATTCCTTGCTGATTTTCCTGTTGAAGCGTTATTTGTTCTCTGCAGCTGACTTAGCACAGCATGACATCATTTAGCCTGAGGAGGTTAAGTAAGGCAATGACTATTACAGGCTCATTTTTAGTAATGAGACAAATATCAGTGGATTTCAAATTCTGCAAGGGAAAGTCTCTTGGAGTGTTTTAAGCAAGGGAAAATCATTGTTTCACAAAAAAGATATATATATATATATATATATATATATATGTCACTTGGGTTTTTATTTTAAAAATTAAATTTCTGAATCCAGATGATCAGTAAAAAAGTTTAGTTCAAAAGTTATGGGGGGTGAGAGAGGAATGCATTAACTATAAAGGTGGAAGGTACTGCTCCTGCTGAGTAGATTGCCCTCAAGTTTCTTACCTAAAGCTAGTTAATTGGCTGAATCTTGTTGCAAAGAAGAGAACTTGTGGCATATTACCACCACAGGACATTTATAAATTGTTACTATTCACTTGAGCACACACAAAAAGAATCGAATATAGAATTTCATCTAAGAAAGACTTCAGATGGTAAAAAAAAAATCCATCTCAGCCCTAGTCCGTGATATTAAGGGGAGCCACAAGACCCATGTTCTTAGACGGTTTTCTCTGTGTTTATAGGAATGGTATTTGGGGAAAGAACTGAGCTTCTCTTCACTTGAGTATCTTAAAACCTCAACTTGACAGTGATTTTGGCTTTTAAACCCTTGAATCTTTTAGACTCAAAAATTCTGAAACAAACTGAACATTTACAGAACTTTGATCATTACAAGTATTGTAATTATAACATTTATGTGTAAGAGTTATTATGGGTCAGGCTTGACAAATTGGCTTCCTGAGTGGCTCAGACAGTAAAGCATGTGCCCAGAATGCGAGTAGACCTGGATTCAATACCTGGGTTGGGAAAATCCCCTGGAGAAGGAAATGGCAACCCACTCCAGTACCCTTGCCTGGAAAATCCCATGGATGGAGGGGCCTGGGAGGCTACAGTCCATGGGGTTGCAAAGAGCCAGACATGACTATGTGACTTCACTTCACTCACTTGATAAATTATTGCTCTATGGATTGTCAAATTCAATTCTCATAATAACCCTAAATAAGTGGATACAATTATTATCCCCATTTTATAGATGAGAAAATGAAGAATCAAGAATTAATTAATGTCTAAAGTTATAGAGCTAGGGGGTAGAACTGAGAAGTAAAGCAAACTCATGTATCACCAAAGATAGAATTTTAAAATATTAAATTGGCCAAAAGTTCATTCAGGCTTTTTCATGGCAGTGTATGAAGAACCCAAATGAACTTTTTGGTCAGCACAATACGTTTGGGCAGTGACGGAGAAAAGTCGCACTATGCTGCCCTTCCAATTTACCTGAAGGTCTCTTTTATTTATTGAACAATTCATATGCCTCTCATGGTAATTTCCACTCCACTCTACTCAATGCAGTTAGGATCGATCACCTGCTGATTATTTGGGGACCCCATGTGTTACAGGCTTATGATACCCACTTGTTAGTTTCTGCTGGAAGAAAACAGAGAAAGGTTGATTTCATTGGAACACTTTCCCAGTATGCACAGACTGGATGACAGGCTCTGTTTCGAGTTCATTCATTTCTTACTCCTCACTTGTTCTCCAAATGCCCATTTCATTTGTGTTGGTGAGTGTGTAGCCACTTTGAATTAGGTAATTTATAGGGGCTATAGTTTTATTGACTGTAAATTGGGGCTATTAAAAGAAACTTCATATATGCTTGTCATGCTGATCCCATGAGTCAATGTAAGTGCTGAGATCAGTGCATGTGTAACCAGGAGTAGTGTCAATAGTAGAAGTAAACAATGTTAAAATGGCAGTGGTGACAGATGACACTGTGGCTCAGTTAACTTCATTTCAGTCGCTGAGTTGTGTCTGACTCCTTGAGACCTCATGGAGCACAGCACACCAGGCCTCCTTGTCCATCACCAACTCCCGGAATTTACCCAAACTCATGTCCATCGTGTCAATGATGCCATCCAACCATCTCATCCTTTGTTATCCGCTTCTCCTCCTGCCCTCAATCTTTCCCAGCATGTCTTTGCAAATGAGTCAGCTCTTCGCATCAGGTGGCCAAAGGATTGGAGTTTCAGCTTCATCATCAGTTCTTCCAGTGAATATTCTGGACTGATCTCCTTTCTGGTTGGATCTCCAGCAGTCCAAGGGACTCTCAAGTGTCTTCTCCAACACCATAGTTCAAAAGCATCAATTCTTCAGTGCTCAGCTTTCTTTATAGTCCAACTCTCACATCCATACATGACTACTGGAAAAACCAAGCCCTGACTAGAAGGACCTTTGTTGGCAAAGTAATGTCTCTGCTTTTTAATAAGTTGTCTAGATTGGTCATAACTTTCCTTCCAAGGAGTAAGCATCTTTAATTTCATGGCTGCAGTCACCATTTGCAGTGATTTGGGGGCCCAAAAAATTAAAATCTGACACTGTTTCCACTGTTTCCCATCTATTTCCCATGAAGTGATGGGACCAGATGCCATGATCTTAGTTTTCTGAATGTTGAGCTCTAAGCCAACTTTTTCACTCTCCTCTTTCACTTTCATCAAGAGGCTTTTTAGTTCCTCTTCACTTTCTGCCATAAGGGTGGTGCCATCTGCATATCTGAGGTTATTGATATTTCTCCAGCAATCTTGATTCCAGCTTGTGCTTCATCCAGCCCAGCATTTCTCATGATGTACTCTGTGTATAAGTTAAATAAGCAGGGTAACAATATACAGCCTTGACATACTCCTTTTCCTATTTGGAACCAGTCTGTTGTTCCATGTCCAGTTCTAACTATTGCTTCCTGACCTGCACATAGGTTTCTCAAGAGGCAGCTCAGGTGGTCTGGTATTCCCATCTCTTTCAGAATTTTCCAGTTTGTTGTGATCCACCCAGTCAAAGGCTTTGGCATAGTCAATAAAGCAGAAATAGATGTTTTCTGGAACTCTCTTGCTTTTTTGATGATCCAGCGAATGTTGGCAATTTGATCTCTGGTTCCTCTGCCTTTTCTAAAACCAGCTTGAACATCTGGAAGTTCACAGTTCACAGTATTGCTGAAGCCTGGCTTAGAGAACCTTGAGCATTATTTTACCAGTGTGTGAGATGAATGCAATTGTTCGGTAGTTGTAGGCAAAATTTCTTCTCTATATATTTATTTAAGAAAGGATCATGAAGCAAAATCAAAAAGAGAGAGAGAGAAAACAAATGGGAGGAAAGTCTTATCAGCAGGCAACAGAGAACATGAAACAATTTACTGTAAATTTCTCACTGTTTGATTATCTGTTTCCCAAGAATGCCTTCAGGAACAGAAATAAAGTAGGACTGAAAGCTGCTTAAAAATAGAGGTGAGGAGATGAAAGAAGCCCTGTTCAAAATGTAGAGTTGATTATAAAATAAAGTAAAAGAATTCAACATAGAATTCAAGTGACAATAGTGGTAACAAGATTTAAATTTATGGGATTCCAGTGGAGCTATTCTATCGAATAACAATGTGTATTGCAATTTTCAATTTTGAATGTATTTCCTCATATATTATGTACTTTCTTTTTTGCAAAGGGCTTCCCTGGTGGCTCAGACAGTAAAGAATGTGCCTGCAGTACAGGAGACCTGGATTCAATCCCTGCATCGAGAAGATCCCCTGGAGAATTCACTACCCACTACAGTAATCTTGCCTGGAGAATTCCATGGACAGCCCATGGCGGGCTATAGTCCACAGGATCATGAAGAATCAGACACACCTGAGCAATGAACACTTTCACTTGGTCTTTGCAACACAATGGAAAGTCTAGGAAATGTTATATATATATATATTTTTATAACATTTAATTGAGGCTTAAAACAGAGTGTCACTAAACCAACATCAAGAAGCAGAATGTATCAGAACCAGGGCAACAAATTTTCTTCTTAGCCATACATAATAGTTCCCTATGTTTCCTTATACGCTACCATCCATGTTATAGAGATTGCATGATTAACGTATTTTGTCCTATACCTTTTGTCTAATAGATCATTTCCTAACGTCATAAAAGAAGATATGAGGGAAACGCATAAATACATGTAAGATGAAATAGTTGCTAAATATTAAAGGCTCTATTATTATTTTTCTGGGAATCAGTGTTTTCCAACTGACGTTTTTCTGGGTTCCATAAAAGGAACCAAATATAGATTCAATGATTTGAATCTATAATCAAGTAGGTTTCAAAAAGAAGTCAAATGCTTCCTCATGAACCATTAGCATACATCTTAAATTTTAGATTCTATAAAAAGGCTCTATTGAAAGATTTAGGTGAAAGCAGAATGAGGTTTGATGACTCATTAGCATGCATTTTAAAATTTAAAATATAAATTATGTATGTGCTTACACATATACAGATACTTCTGTATTAATGCATTTTCCCTTTCTTCTGTCAGTCTATTTTTTTGTTTGTTTGTTTGTTTCCAAATAAGGAGCATTCATTTATAGTAAATTAGAGGTTTTGACCAGAGCATACAATCCGGAATTGAACTTCTATTATAAGCAAACAGACAAATGTCTTTGAAATCACTGTGTAAATCTAAGCTTTTGGTAGTAACCTTCAAAGCTAATCAGGATTTTCAAATTCAGCTGCATTCTTATATTTCCTTTGTTTGCATGTGGTATTAAGCCAAAGTATTTGCCTTGATTTGAGACTTTCATGAACTTTAGGAAACCAAAGTGTCTATATTTTCTTATGAAAAATAAATCTAATATTACAAGACTTGTTAATTGAAAAGTTAATCTGTATGACTAATCCCAGAAACTATAGCCTGGCAGGTGGATGACTTTTCTAAAAGGCTTCAAGCATTGCTTAATGCTTCCTCATATGAGTTTTGGTAAATTACTAGGTAATATATCTACTGACACTGAGGATGAGTTTCCTCTCATATGGTCTTTTCCTGTATTTTCATTGTTGTTGTTGTTCACTGCTCAGTCATTTCCAGCTCTTTGAGACTGCAGCACACCAGGCTTCCTCTGTCTATCATCATCTCCTGGAGACTGCTCAAACTCATGTCCATTGAATTAAGGATGCCATCCAATCTTCTTATCCTCTGTCATCGCCTTCTCCTCCTGGCTTCAAGCTTTCCTAGTATCAGGGTCTTTTCTAATGAGTTGGCTTTTTGCATCAGGTGGCCAAAGTATTGCAGCTTCACCTTCAGAATCAGTCCTTCCAATAAATATTCAGGGTTTATTTCCTTTAGGATTGACTGGTTTGTTCTCCCTGCAGTCCAGAGAATGCTTAAGAGTCTTCTCCAATACCACAGTTCAAAAGAATCAGTTCATCAGTGCTCAACCTTCTTTACTGTCAAACTCTAACATCCACACATGACCACTGGAATAGACGAACCTTCATCATTAATGTCTAAAGCAGATCTAACGTCTCTGCTTTATTATAGTGTATAAGGAGCAAACATTTTTTTTTTTAATTTCATGGCTGCAGTCATTGTCACCAGTGATTCTGAGCCCAAGAAAATAAAGTCTGTCACTGTTTCCATCGTTTCCTCATCTATTTTCCATGAAGTGATAGGACCAGATGCCATGATCTTAGTTTTCTGAATGTTGAGTTTTAAGCCAGCTTTTTCACTCTCCCCTTTCACTTTCATCAAGAGGCTCTTCAGTTCCTCTTCACTTTCTGCCATAAGGGTGGTGTCATCTGCATATTTGAGGTTATTGATATTTTCCTCAGCAATCTTGATTCCAGCGTATGCTTTATCCAGCCTGGGATTTTACATGATGTACTCTGCATGTAAGTTAATTAAGCAGGGTACTTAACTGTACATACTTCTTTTCCAATTTGGAACCAGTCTGTTGTTCCATGCCTGGTTATAACTGTTGCTTCTTGACCATCTATACAGATTTCTCAGGAGGCAGGTAAGGTGGTCTGGTATTCCTATTTTTTTAAGAATTTTCCACACTTTGTTGTGATCCACAGTCAAAGGCTTTAGCATAGTCAGTGAAGCAGAGTTGATGTTTTTCTGGAATTCTTTAGCTTTTTCTATGAACCAACGCCTCCTGGCAATTTGATCTCTGGTTCCTCTGCCTTTTCTAAATCTAGCTTGTACGTCATCATATGAAGTTACCTTGGAGGATTTTGAGCATAGCCTTGCTAGCATGTGAAGTGAGTGCCATTTTACAGTAGTTTGAACAATCTTTGGCATTGCTTTTCTTTGGGATTGGAAGGAAAATTGACCTTTTCTAGTCCTGTGGGCACTGAGTTTAGAAAACTGATGAGTTTTCTAAATTTGTTTTCATGTTGAGTGCAGCACTTTCACAGCATCATCTTCTAGGATTTGAAATAACTCAGCTGGAATTACATCACCTCTACTAGCTTTGTTTGTAGCGATGCTTCCTAAGGCCCACTTGACTTTGCACTCCAGGATGTCTGGATCTAGATGAGCGATCACAGCATCATGATTATCTGGGTCATGAAGATCTTTTTTGTATAGCTCTTCTGTGTATTCTTGCCACCTCTTCTTAATATCTTCTGCTTCTCTTAGGTCCATACCATTCCTGTCCTTTATTGTGCCCATCTTTGCATGGTTCCAAATAGGAAAAGGAGTACCACAAGGCTGTATATTGTCACCCTGCTTATTTAACTTATATGCAGAGTACATCATGAGAAACACTGGGCTGGAAGAAGCATAAGCTGGAAACAAGATTGCTGGGAGAAATATGAATAACCTCAGATATGCAGATGGCACCACCCTTATGGCAGAAAGTGAAGAGGAAATAAACAGCCTCTTGATGAAAGTGAAAGAGGAGAGTGAAAAAATTGGCTTAAAGCTCGACATTCAGTAAACTAAGATCATGACATCTAGTCCCATCACTTCATGGGAAATAGATGGGAAACAGTGGAAACAGTGTCACACTTTATTTTGGGGAGGCTCCAAAATTACTGCAGATGGTGATTGCAGCCAGAAAACTAAAAGATGCTTACTTCTTGGAAGGAAAGTTATCACCAACCTAGACAGCATATTAAATAGCAGAGACATTGCCAACAAAGGTCCATCTAGTAAAGGCTATGGTTTTTCCGGTGGTCATGTATGGATATGAAAGTTGGACTGTGAAGAAAGCTGAGCACCGAAGAATTGATGCTTCTGGACTGTGGTGTTCGAAAAGACTCTTGAGAGTCCCTTGGACTAAAAGGAGATCCAACCAGTCCATTCTAAAGGAGACCAGTCCTGGGATTTCTTTCGAAGGACTGATGCTAAAGCTGAAACTCCAATACTTTGGCTACCTCATGCAAAGAGTTGACTCATTGGGAAAGACCCTGATGCTGGAAGGGGTTGGGGGCAGGAGGAGAAGGGGACAACAGAGGATAAGATGGCTGGATGGCATCACCGACTCGATGGACATGAGTTTGGTTGAACCCCAGGAGTTAGTGATGGACAGGGAGGCCTGGTGTGCTGTAATTCATGGGGTCGTAGAGCTGGACATGACTGAACGATTGAACTGAACTGAACTGAACTGAACTTGCATGAAATCTTTCCTTGGTATCTCTAATTTTCTTGAAGAAATCTCTAGTCTTTCCCATTCTATTGTTTTCCTCTATTTCTTTGCATTTTTCATGTAGGTACCCTATTTTCTGTTGTAACAGTAATTTGTTTCTTAAAGTGTTAACATTTGCCACACAGTAAGAGAAAAGTTGCTTCTCAATTGTATTTTCATCCTGTGACTGTGAAAATGTGCAAGAAAATATATATCTCAGATTTATTCCTAAACATTTCTTGGTTATTTTGTTCATTGTCATATGAAATCTTAAGAACAATACTTTTAGAATTAGTTACAGCCCTGTTATCAAGTGATTTGACAACTATTTGTGTTCCAATCTTACTCTCATGACTATAAAATTTAAATAGTTATAATTATGGGTAGCTTCCCAACAGTTTTTAAATTTTTGATATTTTGAACAACTCAGCTCTTGAAAGAGAAATAAATTTTAACACAGATTCCAGGGAAATAATAAAACTGAGATCATTTCGGATTTGTAGGTGGTTATTCATTTTAACAAATAATACAAAATAAACTTAATTAGACTCTAGATTCATTGCTTCATTTGACCTTTAGCTATGTAACAGATATACTCAGTCATGATTTGCCATGAGAAATATAAAGCTTTTTAACTTGCAAAGTGAAAATATCATTAAACCTCATTGCTCAGTATGAATAAACCTGTAACTCCAGCCATCACTATAGTGACAATAAAATAAGCAGTTAGAATATTAATGAATCCATTTTATAGCAAAGTGAAATGAGAATTCTCAAGTGACTTGTAGCTGACGTGTGCTGTATATCTCAACTTGCCTTTCAGCAGGTCAGTCAATCATTAATTAACTTTTTTATCCTAACAGAAAAGTCCTCTTCTGTTGATAGACATCTCAGGAGATTCCTTTTTCAATTTGACAGGATGGCAAGCATCCAAATAGATTGTTTATTTGAATCCAAAATTCACAGGCTCTTGTCTGAGATGCAGAACGAATTTTGAAGATCATAGAATGAGTATGTTGTCATACTAAAAACTCTATGCTCGTTGCCTAGGTAAAGTCTTGTCAATCAAAGTTAACCCAAAGCAGTAGTTGTTTCAGTATGTACTTTTCCCTAAAATTTCCCCAGGTTTTCTTTTTTTCATCAGGTACCCAAAAGCTGTGACAGAAATTAGAGTAGCAAGTACAACACACCTAAGCCTCCAGAATCTCAGGTTATTCTACAAATCTTTTAGCAATCAGTCTTCATGAAACTTTCTTCAGTTCAGTTCCGTTCAGTTCATTTCAGTCACTCAGTTGTGTCTGATTCTTTGTGACCTCGTGAATCACAGCATGCCAGGCTTTCCTGTCCATCACCAACTCCCAGAGTTCAACCAAACTCATGTCCATCAAATCAGTGATGCCATCCAGCCATCTCATCCTCTGTCATCCCCTTCTCCTCCTGCCCCCAATCCCTCCCAGCATCAGAGTCTTTTCCAATGAGTCAATTCTTCGCATGAGGTGGCCAAAGTACTTGAGTTTCAGCTTTAGCATCACCCAGGACTGGTCTCCTTTAGGATGGACTGGTCGAATTTTCTTGCAGTCCAAGGGACTCTCAAGAGTCTTCTCCAACACCACAGTTCAAAAGCGCTGTCAATTGTTTGGTGCTCAGCTTTCTTCACAGTCCAACTCTCACATCCATACATGACCACAGGAAAAACCATAGCCTTGACGAGACAGACCTTTGTTGGCAAAGTAATGTCTCTGCTTTTTAATATGCAGTCTAGGTTGGTCATAAATTTCCTTTCAAGGCGTAAGCATCTTTTAATTTCCTGGCTGCAGTCACCATCTGCAGTGATTTTGGAGCCCAAAAAAATAAAGTCTGACACTGTTTCCACTGTGTCCCCATCTATTCCCATGAAGTGATGGGACCAGATGCCATGATCTTAGTTTTCTGAATGTTGAGCTTTAAGCCAAATTTTCACTCTCCTCTTTCACTTTCATCAAGAGGCTTTTTATTTCCTCTTCACTTTCTGCCATAAGGGTGGTGTCATCTGTATATCTGAGGTTATTGCTATTTCTCCCGGCAATCTTGATTCCAGCTTGTGCTTCATCCAGCCCAGAGTTTCTCATGATGTACACTGCATATAAATTAAATAAGCAGGGCAACAATATACAGCCTTTATGTACTCCTTTTCCTATTTGGAACTAGTCTGTTCCATGTCCAGTTCTAACTCTTGCTTCCTAACCTGCATATAGGTTTCTCAAGAGGCAGGTCAGGTGGTCTGGTATTCCCATCTTTTTAAGAAGTTTCCACAGTTTATTGTGATCCACATAGTCAAAGGCTTTGGCATAGTCAATAAAGAAGAAATAGATGTTTTTCTGGAACTCTCTTCCTTTTTCCATGATCCAGTAGATGTTGGCAATTTGATCTCTGGTTCCTCTGCCTTTTTTAAAACCAGCTTGAACATCTGGATGTTCATGGTTCACGTACTGCTGAAGCCTGGCTTGGAGAATTTTGAGCATTACTTTACTAGTTTCCCCCTTTTCTGGAATTATTCTTGCTCTTAATTCCTGTAAGTTTACTAATTAATTTATCTTAAGGAATGAACATAGCCCAATAATGAAGAGCGCAGTGTCTAGAGATAGACCTGGGTTGAAAATCTTGTTGTTCTACTTACAAGCTAGCTAACTTCAGGTGAACATGGCAAGTTTTCCTACACTCCACTGACAAGTGGTTTTCTTTTAAGAAACAGAAGATTGTGCTTCTTGTCCCCCCTTGAGGACAGGAATGGACTTAAGTAAATCCTACCTAAGGAAATACAAGCAGACATGATGTGTGCTATTTCTGAGTGGGAGAATTTAAGAGTCCGTGTTCAGTTCTTCACATATTGAGAAGCTGCAGGATTTGGAATCTCTTTATCCTGAATAATTGGATTGCTGCAGCAAGGACAATTGCTCTGCAGAATCATCAGCATCTGCAGTATTTCTTATAAGCTAGAAAATAAAATTTTATTGTGTTAAGACACTTGGGTTTTAGGGTTATTTGTAATCACAACATAGCCTTGCTGGTCTGACTTTACTATAAAATGCTTTTCTGCTGAAGAGACTTAACCTAACCATGGCTATGTTAATAGTCTTAATTTCAAAGTTTATATTTAAAATACTTAGAAAAATAATTTCCCTTATTGAAGGGAATAACTGCCTTACTCATTATATCTTACTTTCATAATACAGACACAGCTTCAAGACAGAGACTCTGTTATCATGTGTATTAATAATCTCTGATTATTATTAATTGGTAATATTAAAAATAGTTTGATCTTTTTTTGCTTTATCCTGAATGATCTACCACACAGAATTAACATCTCTGTTTTTCTTTTCACTTCTGAAATATCATTCAGACTTACTGAAAATTCTAATACTTTTAATAAATAAAACTTGGTTTAATCTGGTGGAAATATTGGCTGAGCCTTTCATCCATTAATTCAACAAATGTAACTGAACTCAAACTATGTACAAGTGAGTCTAGGAGCCTTACAAAGTTTACTTTTGCTACTGACCAAGTTTCCTAATATGCTGTCAGTCTCTTCAAATAAAAAATCAAAGCAGTAAAATTTAGTTTCTACCCATTTCCTGGGAAATCCTTGAAAATTTATACTGTTATAGGTAGTAGCAGCAAATGAACATTAGAGTGAAAGGAGAAAATCTATTGCTATTACAAGAATAACATGATTTTAAGAATAGAATTGGGAGGAAATATTTAAGCCAGATGTTAACTTTCCTAGAAAACACAGGGAATCCAAAATGTACTATAGCAAGAGAATAGGTAGAAATAAACTGGAAAAGATAAGAAAATGGCAAATAAGCATAATGAGTGCAATTGTGTGGTCGTTTGAGCATTCTTTGGCATTGCCTTTCTTTGGGATTGGAAGGAAAACTGACATTTTCCAGTCCTGTGGCCACTGCTGAGTTTTCCAAATTTGCTGGCATATTGAGTGCAGCACTTTCACAGCATCATCTTTCAGGATTTGAAATAGCTCCACTGAAATTCCATCACCTCCACTAGCTTTCTTCATAGTGATGCTTTCTAAGGCCCACTTGACTTCACATTCCAGGATGTCTGGCTCTAGATGAGTGATGACACCGTTGTGATTATACGGGTCATGAAGATCATTTTTGTACAGTTCTTCTGTGTATTCTTGCAATCTCTTCTTAATATCTTCTGCTTCTGTTAGATCCATACCATTTCTGTCCTTTATTGAGCCCATCTTTGCATGAAATTTTCCCTTGGTATCTCTAGTTTTCTTGAAGAGATCTCTAGTCTTTCCCATTCTGTTCTTTTCCTCTATTTCTTTGCATTGATCGCTGAGGAAGTCTTTCTTATCTCTTCTTGCTATTCTTTGGAACTCTGCATTCAGATGCTTATATCTTTCCTTTTCTCCTTTGCTTTTCACTTGTCTTCTTTTCACAGCTATTTGTAAGGCCTCCCCAGACAGCCATTTTGCTGTTTTGCATTTCTTTTCCATGGGGATGGTCTTGATCCCTGTCTCCTGTACAGTGTCACGAACCTCATTCCATAGTTCATCAGGCACTCTATCTATCAGATCTAGGCCCTTAAATCTATTTCTCACTTCCACTGTATAATCATAAGGGATTTGATTTAGGTCATACCTGAATGATCTAGCGGTTTTCCCTACTTTCTTCAATTTAAGTCTGAATTTGTTAATAAGGCATTCATGATCTGAGCCACAGTCAGCTCCTGGTCTTGTTTTTGACCATCTCTGGCTGCAAAGATATAATCAATCTGATTTCGGTGTTGACCATCTGGTGATGGCCATGTGTAGAGTCTTCTCTTGTGTTGTTGGAAGAGGGTGTTTGCTATGATCAGTGCATTTTCTTGGCAAAACTCTATTAGTTTTTGCCCTGCTTCATCCTGCATTCCAAGGCCAAATTTGCCTGTTACTCCAGGTGTTTCTTGACTCCCTACTTTTTCATTGCAGTCCCCTATAATGAAAAGGACATCTTTTTGGGTGTTAGTTCTAAAAGGTCTTGTAGGTCTTCATAGAACCGTTCAACTTCAGCTTCTTCAGTGTTACTGGTTGGGGCATAGACTTGGATTATGGTGATATTGAATGGTTTGCCTTGGAAACGAACAGAGATCATTCTGTCATTTTTGAGATTGCATCCAAGTACTGCATTTCAGACTCTTCTGCTGACTGTGATGGCTACTCAATTTCTTCTGAGGGATTCCTGCCCGCAGTAGTAGATATAATGGTCATCTGAATTAAATTCACCCATTCCAGTCCATTTTAGTTATCTGATTCCTAGAATGTCAACGTTCACTCTTGCCATCTCCTGTTTGACCACTTCTAATTTGCCTTGATTCATGGACATGACATTCCAGGTTCCTATGCAATATTGCTTTTTACAGCATCGGACCTTGCTTCTATGACCAGTCACATTCACAGCAGGGTATTGTTTTTGCTTTGGCTCCATCCCTTCATTCTTTCTGGAGTTATTTCTCCACTGACCTCCAGTAGCATATTGGGCACCTACTGACCTTGGTAGTACCTCTTTCAATATCCTATCATGTTGCCTTTTCATACTGTTCATTTACCTATATAAATGTCCACAATAAATGACATCAAAACTCAGTGGCATAAAACAATAAATGCCATTCTTATACTTCCAATATTAATATGTGAGTTTCTGGAAAAGGCTACGTTTTACATTGAAGTTTTAAGAGGCTACTGGAGTTTAACTGATTAAGTTTGTGTCCAGCTTGGCACTGACCTGCAGTCTTGGTCCACACCAGCTTCAAATATTAACCTTTTAGATTGGAGGATACTCAAGGGAAGATTTTTTTCAGACACAGGTTGCAAGCTTCCAGAGAGATGGATGGAAATACATGATACCACTTCTTAAGGCCAAGATTCAGAATGGATATGTATCAGCCTTTCACATATTCCATTGATTGTTAAAAGAAATCATATGGCCAAGTCAAACATCAATGTATTAGTGTCCTGGTGTCTCAGTGGTGAAGAATCTGGCTGCAATGCATTAAACACGGGAGATCCTTTGATGCCAATTGAAAGTTAAGATCCTTTCCCCAGTCCTTCTACTTAACAACCCAGAACACCCTAGGCAGATTCACTTTTTCAGCTCTCTGAAGCCATTTTTGAATCATCTTGGGAACCTGCACTTCTCTTCCAAGAGGATTGTATTACAGTAGATATTGTTGTTGTTCAGTTGCTAAGTCGGGCCTGACTCTTTGTAACCACATGGACTATAGCACATCAGGCTCCTCTTCCCAACAACCAACCACATCTCCTGGAGTTTGCTCAAATTCATGTCCATTGAGTCAGTGATGCTATCTAACTGTCTCATCCTCTGCCACCCTTTTTTCTTTACTTCAGTCTTTTCCAGCATCAGGGTCTTTTCCAATGAGTCAGCTCTTCACATCAGGTGTTCAAAGTACTCAATCATTCCAATGGGTATTCAGGGTTGATTTCCTTTAGGATTGACTGCTTTGATCTCTTTGAATTTCAAGGGGCTCTCAAGAATTTTCTTCAGCACCACAGTTTGAATGCATCAATTCTTTGACACTCAGTCTTCATTAAAGTCAACTCTCACATCCATACATGACTACTGGAAAAACCATAGCTTTGACTATAGGAACCTCTTGTTGGTAAAGTGATGTCTCTGCTTTTTAATATGCTGTCTAGGTTTGTCATAGATTTTCTTCCAAGGAGTAAGTGACTTTCAATTTCATGACTGCAGTCATTGTCTACAGTGATTTTGGAGTCCAAGAAAATAAAGTCTGTTACCTCTTCCATAATTTGCCCTTCTATTTGCCATGAAATAATGGGACCAGATGCCATGATCTAAGTTTTTTGAATGTTGAGTTCCAAGCTAGATTTTTCACTTTCCTCTTTCACCCTCATCAAGAAGCTCTTTAGTTCCTTTTCACTTTCTGCTATTAGAGTGGCATCATCTGCACATCTGAGGTTGCTGATATTTCTCTCAGTAATCTTGATTACAGCTTGTTATTCATCCAGCCTGGCATTTCGCATGATGTAGTCTGCATGTAAGTTAAATAAGCTGGGTGACAATATACAGCCTTATGGTACTCCTTTCCCAATTTTGAGCCAGTCAGTTGTTCCCTGCAAGGTTTTAACTTTTGCTTCTTGACTCACATACAGGTTTCTCTGGAGACAGGTAAGGTGATCTAGTACTCAAATTTCTAAGAATTTTCCACAGTTTGCTGTGATCCACACAGTCAAAGGCTTTAGCAAAGTCAATGAAGCAGAACTAGATGTTTTTCTGTAATTCCTTTGCTTTCTTTATGGTCCAGTGAATGTTGGCAATTTGATTTCTGGATACTCTGCCTTTTCTAAACCCACCTTGTACATGTGGAATTCTCAGTTCATGTACTGAAAACTAGCTTGAAAAATTTTTAGCATAATATTGGTAATTTATATCTTATCTCAATGCATTATAATAAGTGGTTTCCAAAAATTTAGTCTGAAGACCATTTGAAGATTTGATAAAAATTCATATTATTGAGCCACACTCCAAACTCAGTGAATGGAATCTGAACTCTGGATTATTAAAAATCCTTTAATAATATTAATATAAAGATAAATAAATATTGCTGGAATATTACTAACCTCAGGAAGCAAATTATGTGCTGAAATTTGAAGATTTGCATCACTCATCAATACAAAGAGATTGACTATAATATTCTGAGCAGGGTCTAAAGATTGGAAAATGAAGGCTAGAAAACATGGTCACCTCTCAGTTAATGTTGACACTGAATGAATACATATATAAATAAAGCAAAAATACCTATTTTAAATTTTATTTCTCAGAGTAATTTATTGAAACTTATGAAGAAACATAAACTTAGGGACTTTATTCAGGCTAAATTATTTGAACAATAAAGTGATCTAGGGTTCCAAATTAGGCTAAAAACTAGATGAACTCAAAACATGAAGTTAATCATAAAGCTCAAGTTAATGAGAATGGACAATAAGCTAAGTTTTTTAAACCTACAATATAACAAAATTCAACCAGTTTAAAAGAGGAGAAATCTATCAAGTAGAACAAAACCAGATAATATATTGTTAGGGCCCTGATTCATAGAGCTGACTCTGGAGGGATCAGCATCAGAGACCAGGTAGCCTTCATTCCCAAAAATAGTAACTATAGTATCCATAGTTGAATGTGAGTAGAATCAGCCTCTACAGTTAATCCTGTCCTCTTTCAAAGGAATACCATACACATATCAGGGCATGTATGGTAGCCAACATCTCATTTCATATAAAGTTCATATACTGTATTTTATCTGCATCATGGACACCTATATGTGCCCCCAAATGTTGTTTAGTCCCATCCAAAATTCCCATTTTAACCCCCACTCTTTAATAGAACCAGGCAAACAAATATTCCTTGATGCTGAAGTTGGAGCTTAGATACTTAAGGTGAGGGTCTTTGTGTTGTGAATATGAATGACATAATGAAACTGCTCTAAGATCTTCACCAAAGCTTTGAAAACAGTGAAACATAACTGTATACATCAAGCATGTATACCATAATTAGAAAAATAACATTGAAATAGATTCAACCCATTATACTAAAGAACTTCACACTGTCACTTCTCAATGTTTAACAGTTGAGCATACATAAATCTAAGTAATTTTCATTGATTTTAGCTTTCTTGGTAAAAACTGGGAGAGCAAAAACATAAACTTGCCAAAATGCATAATGACTCACTAGAAATTCAGTGTAATAATGCATAAGGAGAAAATATATGACTTGTGGAATCAGTGAGAGAAACAAGAAAGAAATAGGCAGTGTAATATGAAAAATAATAAACAAATAAACAAAAATCACAGAATTTAGAACAGTATAAACAGGCCTAATATTTACTCAGATAAAGAAAGAAACATGCTAATTTTGCTATAAGCAGTATCATATAAATCAGTGTTGTTAAAGTTACGATTTTCAGGATTAAATTGCCAAGAATTTGAGTTTGAAAATATTTTTGTGGCAACACAGGACCATTTTGTTACGTACTGATTCTACACCATTAATTACACTGCCATCTAATATGACGCTTTTTATATCAGTGACAATAGGACTGAATTCCAGGAATGGAGTAAATATTAGGAAGCTATCAGTTCACTTCAGTTGCTCAGTCATGTCCAACGCTTTACGACCCCATGAATCGCAGCACGCCAGGCCTCCCTGTCCATCACCAACTCCCAGAGTACACTCAGACTCGCATCCATTGAGTCCGTGATGCCATCCAGCCATTTCATCCTCTGTTGTCCCCTTCTCCTCCTGCCCCCAATCCCTCTCAGCATCAGAGTCTTTTCCAATGAGTCAACTCTTCACATGAGGTGGCCAAAGTACTGGAGTTTCAGCCTTAGCATCATTCCTTCTAAAGAAATCCCAGGGTTGATCTTCTTCAGAATGGACTGGTTGGATCTCCTTGCAGTCCAAGGGACTCTCAAGAGTCTTCTCCAACACCACAGTTCAAAAGCATCAATTCTTCGGCACTCAGCCTTCTTCCCAGTCCAACTCTCACATCCATACATGACCACAGGAAAAACCATAGCCTTGACTAGATGGACCTTAGTCAACAAAGTAATGTCTCTGCTTTTGAATATGCTATCTAGGTTTGTCATAACTTTTCTTCCAAGGAGTAAGTTTCTTTTAATTTCATGGCTGCAATCACCATCTGCAGTGATTTTGGAGCCCCAAAAAATAAAGTCTGACACTGTTTCCACTGTTGCCCTAACTATTTCCCATGAAGTGATGGGACCGGATGCCACGATCTTCGTTTTCTGAATGCTGAGCTTTAAGCTAACTTTTCCACTCTCCTCTTTCACATTCATCAAGAGGCTTTTGAGTTCCTCTTCACTTTCTGCCATAAGGGTGGTGTCATCTGAATATCTAAGATTATTGATATTTCTCCTGGCAATCTTGATTCCAGCTTGTGTTTCTTCCAGTCCAGTGTTTCTCATGATGTACTCTGCATAGAAGTTAAATAAGCAGGGTGACAATATACAGCCTTGACGTACTCCTTTTCCTATTTGGAACCAGTCTGTTGTTCCATGTCCAGTTCTAACTGTTGCTTCCTGGCCTGCATACAGATTTCTCAAGAGGCAGGTCAGGTGATCTGGTAGTCCCATCTCTCAGAATTTTCCACAGTTTATTGTGATCCACACAGTCAAAGGCTTTGGCATAGTCAAGAAAGCAGAAATAGATGTTTTTCTGGAACTCTCTTACCTTTTCGATGATCCAGCGGATGTTTGCAATTTGATCTCTGGTTCCTCTGCCTTTTCTAAAACCAGCTTGAACATCTGGAAGTTCACAGTTCACATATTATTGAAGCCTGGCTTGGAGAATTTTGAGCATTACTTTACTAGCATGTGAGATGAGTGCAATTGTGTGGTAGTTTGAGCATTCTTTGGCATTGCCTTTCTTTGGGATTGGAATGAAAACTGACCTTTTCCAGTCCTGTGGCCACTGCTAAATTTTCCAAATTTGGTGGCATATTGAGTGCAGCACTTTCACAGCATCATCTTTCAAGATTTGAAATAGCTCCACTGGAATTCCATCACCTCCACTAGCTTTGTTCATAGTGATGCTTTCTAAGGCCCACTTATAGATTGAATCAAAAACAATATTGGCGATAAGCAACTGAATGTCAAATCTGTAACCTGAACCTGAAAGTATGTTGTGTGTCATGCATGTCATCTTAAACCAATAAATATGTAGGTCTTAAATTTTGCTATGTTTCTGACATTCTTCTGGCAAAACTTTTGCCAGAAAAAGACAATTTAATCTTAATAACAATGTTCAGCCTTCTTTTCATAATTAGCATTCTTTCAATATTAAATTTATAAATGTAATTAAATCTAATGAATGAATCTAAAATTGGATATTTGGGAACATCTAAGATATATTGTGGGCTTCCCTTGTGGTTCAGCTGGTAAAGAATCCTCCTGCAATGTGGGAGACCTGGGTTCAGTCCCTGGGTTGGGAAGATCCCCTGGAGAAGGGAAAGGCTAACCACTCCAGTATTCTGGCCTGGAGAATCCCATGGACTGTCTAGTCCATGGGGTCACAAAGAGTCAGACATGACTGAGCAACTTTTACTTCACTTCACTTCAGATATATTGTGATAAGCTTGCCTGTTATGTGGTAGTTACAATGAATTTTTTTTTTTTTTTAAGAATTGCAAATCTTATTGCTTGGGATTGGTGAAAACTACTCTCCTTGATCCAACTTCTGGACCATAGAAATCCCAAATGCAAGAAATATAAGAAAATGCTGAGCATCCTTTGTTTAAAGTACTCAGCAGATATGATTCAGTTCAGTTCAGTTCATTTCAGTTCAGTCGCTCAGTCATGTCCGACTCTTTTCGACCCCATAAATCGCAGCACACCAGGCCTCCCTGTCCATCACCAACTCCTGGAGTTCACTCAGACTCACGTCCATCGAGTCCATGATGCCATCCAGCCATCTCATCCCTCCCAGCATCAGAGTCTTTTCCAGTGAGTCAACTCTTCGCATGAGGTCGCCAAAGTACTAGAGTTTCAGTTTTAGCATCATTCCTTCCAAAGAAATCCCAGGACTGATCTCCTTCAGAATGGACTGGTTGGATCTCCTTGCAGTCCAAGGGACCCTCAAGAGTCTTCCCCAACACCACAGTTCAAAAGCATCAATTCTTTGGCTCTCAGCTTTCTTCACAGTCCAACTCTCACATCCATATATGACCACAGGAAAAACCATAGCCTTGACTAGACACACCTTAGTCAGCAAAGTGATGTCTCTGCTTTTGAATATGCTATCTAGGTATGATTAGTTAATTCTTAATGTCCACAAGTTCAGAGAATTTAACTACACCAATAGAAATTTTTGATCCCAGCACAGAATAAGTAGTTCATTTGAAGCAGTTATTGGTTTCCCTTTAGCAAGATGAGACAACAATTCAAGCCTAAGTCTCAGGTTTCCTTTCAGTTACCTCTGCCTCTTTTCAGCAACCATGGCATATATGTCTATTTTATTTAATTCCTGTTGCTATTGCCACTACTTCTTAGTTTCATATTTAACTTTTCTAATTTACATACTTTCATATATTCCAACACAAAATATTACATTTCTCAAAATGCGTACATAAATCAAGTTATATATAATGGAATTTCTCATGAGAGAATTCATGATTAGAAAATTATTTCTGATTTTAAGAATTTCTAGGCAAGTACATAAGCAGAGACTTAAAAATATAAGCTCTTAAACTAGAAAGAAGCATCCCACATCAGTCCATCATATTACAAATAAATATATTTGACAGTGAAGAGGATTCCTAGAACCTGAGAAAAAGGAAATTAAGACTCAGTCAAATAATACATAACCCTTTCAACTATATTGTTTATACAAGTTACTTAAATATGAAAATTGAGTAATTCACGTGAAAACACTAAAATAGTTGCTAAATCAATTAAGTATAAATCTATTTATTTATATTTAACTGTATAGAAAAATACTTTATACTGTTGGTTCAGTCATTTTCAACTATTTTTGCTTGTAGGGTATGTAAACTTTCAACTTAAAATATATAACTCTCCTCCATTTTCTCCCATTATAATAGATAAATTTATTAAATTGAAAAATCTTACTTGGTTAAAATGTATACAATACCCAGGATAAGCAAACTTAGTAAACTGTTCCTCATGAATAGTGATGTTTTAACAGGGTCCATATAAGGGCTTCCCTGGTGGTTCAGATGGCAAAGAATTTACCTACAATGCAGGAGACTGAGGTTCAATTTCTGGGTTGGGAAGATCTCCTGGAGAAAGGAATAGCAACCCACTCCAGTATTCTTGCCTGGGAAATGTCATGGACAGAGGAGCTTGGAAGTCCACAGTCCATGGGGTCACAAAGAGTCAGACACAACTGAAGTGACTTAGCATGCACATATGTAAGTGCTTGTGAAAGTGAAAGTGTTGGTCACTCAGGAGATTTTCCCTTCTCCACAGATTTTCTTGAACCACAGAGAGAACCCAGTTCTCCCACATTGTGGACAGATTCTTTACTCTCTGAGCCACGAGGGAAACTCCATAGGTCCTTGCAAGTGCTAATTTCAAAAGCATCTACTCTAGTGTAAATGGACTGCTTAAAAGCTGTAATAACCTATGAATAATTTTTTCTCCTCCTCCCAGTAGACACTGAGCCATTTTAGGGAAAGACTGATCTGAGTTCAACATTGATCTGAATGTTGAAACTCCACAGTCAAAAAACTAAGATCATGGTAATATCTTACAGTGAACAATGTTGGATTCATGATCTCAGAAGAAGATTTGGCTTTGGGACCATGGGCCAGGCTTGATCACTCAAGAGCTTTTGTGTAGCAGAGTTTTATTAAAGTATGAAAAGGAACAGAGAAAGCTTCTGACATAGACATCAGAAGGGGGATGTAGAGTGCCCCCATTGCTAATCTTAGCAAGGGAATCATATACTTTTTTAATTGGCTATTAAAATAAATCAAAAGAATATCTCAAGATTGTAAAGATCTTACTAGACCCACTCCCACAATTTACATTTTAAGATAACAGGATTAGTCAGAAGGTTTTCAGGAAGGAGAAACATGTTCTCAAGCAGGATACATTATTGCTATATAATTCTTACTAAGAAATGTAGAAAAGAGAAATGTTTGTCCTTTCCTCCTCCTTGAGAATTCCAGACTGCTATTTTCTTGAGAGCTACAGACCCCTTTCTCCACCTCAGGGACCATGTACTTCTTATCAACCGGCCTAGGAATTGACTATCTCAATGGTCACAGTCCCATCACTTCATAGCAAATAATGGGGAAACAATGTAAACAGTGACAGACTTTATTTTCTTGGGCTCCAAAATTGCCGCAGATGGTGACCACGTCCATGAAATTAAAAGATGCCTACTCTTTGGAAGAAAAGCTATGACCAACCTAGACAGCATATTAAAAAGCAGGGACATTTCTTTGCCAACAAAGGTCCATCTAGTCAAAGCTATGGTTTTTCCAGGAGTAATGTATGGATGTGAGAGTTGGACTATAAAGAAATCTGAGCACCAAAGAATTGATGGCTTTGAACTGTGGTGTTGGAGAAGACTCTTGAGAGTCCCTTGGACTGCAAGGAGATCCAACAAGTCCATCCCAAAGGAGATCAGTCCTGAATATTCACTGGAAGGACTGATGCTGAAGCTGAAACTCCAATACTTTCGCCACCTGATGTGAAGAACTGACTCATTGGAAAAGATCCTGATTTTGGGAAAGATTGAAGGCAGGGGAGGAGATGGGGATGACAGAGGATGAGATGGTTGGATAGCATCACCAACTCGATGGACATGAGTTTGTGCAAGCTCTGGGAGTTGGTGATGGACAGGGAAGCCTGGTGTGCTGCTGTCCATGGGGTCACAGAGTAGGATATGACTGAGCTACTGAACTGAACTGAACTGATCTGAGTTCATGTGTTTGTGTCCTCAGCATTTAACAGTAGTCCCTGGTATGCTCCTTATACTTTTGTTGAAGGAATGAATAAGTTAATGAAAATGTATACTTCCACACCTGCCAAGCAGCTTTAAGATTAAGACAATTAGAATCAAATGACAAATTTTTATGTTCTGGTAAAATAAGATTATTGTTGGCTTTTGATTTGCTTATGTTGTACATAAACTGATTGCCATTTAATGAGAAAAAATAGTTTTAAATGATCAATCTCTAGAGGAACTGATTCACAAAAATCCAGCCAGATGAAAATTTAAAGTAATGAATTGAAATAACTCATGGTAGAAATATAATTAAAAACTGGTATTACAATTTTGTGTTTTATATACCTTGGGGAAGTCTAAGAAATAAGCTTATCAAGGATAAATAAGGCCTAACATCCACTGAGATTATAAGCTAATACTTTTCCTAAAAACAAAAAAGAGCAGAAAATGTATGAACCTCTGCTAATTTATGCTAATAATTTAGACAACTTATTGTCTATTTTATATTGCTATTAAAATATTTAAAAAATGAAAATAGTCCTGTACAATATTTGTACCTGCAAATAACTAGGTCTTCAGGGTTTGAATACTTCTTTTTTGTGTGAATTACTTCATCATCTACATGCCAAATATTCTGTGCTTTCAAATCGAAAAAGCTAATGATTAGCAAAAGACTTTAAGAGGCACCTTTTACAAAATTTCCAGTGATGTTTACTTTGATTTAGAGTATGGTAGAATCTATGAAACTGATTCAGGGTCAAAAATGTCTGATGGATGTGGTGATGGGAGACTACCAGATCACACATGACCTCAAATCTATCCAAAATTTATTCTGAATTAAGTGTGTTCAGACTAACACTTGATTGTTTTGATTCTGTATTTGTCAAGCAAATTACATTTTAATTGCAAAGAAAGCTTTTTAAAATAACATGACCTTACAATTCAATTACTAGCTCACCAATAGGCTAATAAAAATGGATAAAAAGTTCTCTGTTGTGTATGGAATACTGAGAAACTTTAAAGAAGCAGGCATAACCTTAGAAAAACACTCTTCAGTATATTCCTGAAATTTCAGTGTGATTTGACTGTGTTATTAACACAGTGTTATTTTATTCAACCTATGAACTATGGTATTCAGCTTCTAAATGTGAAATGTTATCATACAAAAGATCCATTAGAGAACATTCAATAATTTTTTAGGATAAAAACAATTATAAATTTACCTGTATTTGTGTTGCTTGTTAAAGAACAACTTAGCAAAAATTGTAGTCTGGTATCAAATAAGCATAAATTATCCAATGAAGGTAAAGAATATGTCCATTTTCACTGAGATGTTCAAAAATTCGTTGTCATGAATTTTTTTTTATTTTATTTTATTTTATTTTATTTTATTTTTTTTTTCTTTTAATTTTAAAATCTTTAATTCTTACATGCATTCCCAAACATGAACCCCCCTCCCAACTCACTCCCCATAACATCTTTCTGGGTCATCCCCATGCACCAGCCCCAAGCATGCTGCATCCTGCGTCAGACATAGACTGGCGATTCAATTCACATGATAGTATACATGTTAGAATGGCATTCTCCCAAATCATCCCACCCTCTCCCTCTCCCTCTGAGTCCAAAAGTCCGTTATACACGTCTGTGTCTCTTTCCCTGTCTTGCATACAGGGTCGTCATTGCCATCTTCCTAAATTCCATATATATGTGTTAGTATACTGTATTGGTGTTTTTCTTTCTGGCTTACTTCACTCTGTATAATCGGCTCCAGTTTCATCCATCTCAACAGAACTGATTCAAATGAATTCTTTTTAACGGCTGAGTAATACTCCATTGTGTATATGTACCACAGCTTTCTTATCCATTCATCTGCTGATGGACATCTAGGTTGTTTCCATGTCCTGGCTATTATAAACAGTGCTGCGATGAACATTGGGGTACATGTGTCTCTTTCAATTCTGGTTTCCTCAGTGTGTATGCCCAGAAGTGGGATTGCTGGGTCATAAGGTAGTTCTATTTGCAAGTTTTTAAGGAATCTCCACACTGTTCTCCATAGTGGCTGTACTAGTTTGCATTCCCACCAACAGTGTAGAAATAATGAAGAATATTCACCCTAAGTAAATAGGACGTCAGGCAGAAAACCCAAAGTTAACTCTGATTGGCATCAGTGATAAAGAAATAATAGTGTTGAAATTTGTCCAGATGAGTCAAAGGACAGTGAGGAGAAGTAAAAACAAGACAATCTTCTACTCAGTGATCACTTTCTGCTTCAACCTTTCATGCACAAATATTTTTTATAGAAATGTAGCTTTTGAGCTCTGCTTAGGAAGTCATGAATCTGCACATTTTAAACTCAACCTTCATTAGAAGAGAGATATATGAAAACAAGTATGCTAGCATTGGAATATATATTTTCCAAGAAAATCATCAGAGTCAACATGATTGTATATGTCCCAACATATCCATTCCACCCCACTTAGATTTGTACCTAGTCAACCATACCATAAGCATGTATCACAAGAAAATTTTTATACAGTTTAAAATGGGAAGCAAGGAGGCATAGAAGACATTTCAGAAATATTTCTATCAAAGTGGAATTCAGGCCTGAATTGTAAAGGGTTAGACATCAACTAAGTGGTACATCCAGTTGTTTTTGATGTTTGACTTTTAAGAGCATACAAGCAAAATTACAATTGCACCTTTATTGTCAGCACAAATTTGAATGTTTTATAATGAGTCTCTTATGTCATTGTATTTCCTATTCTGAATCAGAATACTTTTCTTTACTGCTGCTGCTGCTGCTAAGTCGCTTCAGTTGTGTCCAACTCTGTGCAACCCATAGACAGCAGCCCACCAGGCTCCCCCGTCCCTGGGATTCTCCAGGCAAGAACACTGGAGTGGGTTGCCATTTCCTCCTCTAATACATGAAAGTGAAAAGTGAAAGTCAAGTCGCTCAGTCGTGTCGGACTCTTCACGACCCCATGGACTGCAGCCTACAGGCTCCTCTGTCCATGGGATTTTCCAGGCAAGAGTACTAGAGTGGGGTGCCATTGCCTTCTTTACTAGCTGAATATATAAATTAACTTTAAAAGCTGAGGCAAAAGATAAATTATTTTTCCAACTTATATCTGCTTCCCTAAAATTTGTCTTGATGTTTCATATACAAGGGTATTGAGAAAAGACAATGAGATTTGAAGAACCTAAAAAAATCTCTGGCATGGAATAAATTGCAAATTTTAAAAATATTGATTTGCTAAAGTCTAATAATGGGAATTATTTACTCCACAAGTCATCTAGGTCTATATGACTTAATGTCTTAAAGTAAATTATGATAAATCTGCCTTGTTAAAGGCAACCTCTGCATTTTACACAGCAAATAATTTGCTGGTATATTACTTTTCTGAATCAAAGTCCATTTTGTTCTTGGTGGTTAACACACAATTATTACAACAGAAAATAAAAAAATATATATGTTTTTCTACGTCTTAGAGTTGAATTTTAAAGGTCAGATACTCATTTTCATTATGTTATAAACTGTTAACCCGAGGGCTTCCCAGATGGCACTAGTGGTAAAGAACCCACCTGCCAATGCAGGAGATTTAAGAGAAGCACATTTGGTCCCTGGGTTGGGAAAATCCCCTGGAAGAGGAAATAGCAACCTGCTCCAATATTCTTGCCTGGAGAACACCATGGACAGAGGAGCCTGGCGGGCTGCAGTCCATAGGATCGCAAAGAGTTAGACACGACTGAAGTGACTGAGTACACTCACCTGCATTAGATAGGACTGAGCTGCATGAACCATCCTAAATGGTTTTCCCAGGAAGAAATGAGCACTGATTATAAGACACGCCATTATTTCATGTACTACTAAGAATGATAGACATACTGACAGTTAAAGTGGAAAAATGTATTTAGGACTGATGGAATACAGTCTCCCCATAGAGCACATACTTAAAAATGGGCTGCAGGTGCTGATGGAGCTTCCCAGGAAACCATCCAGCCCTCAGAAGCACTCTGCCCCTGCCCAGGAAAACTATAGCTACCAAATCATAAAACTGGTAAACCTAGCACCATACCACCCCTGCCATAGTTCAGTAAATGCCATTCTGACTATAGAAAGCTACCAAATCATGGAAGCAATGACTGCAGACCTGTGAATTCCTCTGGCCCATCACACACCATAGAAATGGATGTCTTATTTATTTTTTCTTCTTTCCTTACATCCTTCATTATGGAATTCAAATTTCCCTGCAGTGTATCTGAGGCTCAAACTTTAATCACACCTGGAAAACTAGCTGCATAGGAACTTGGCATAAGAGTTCTAGCAGCCCAGCTTCTACAGTACAGGAAGAAACATGCTGAAGGTTGGAGGTGAGAGCGGACATTGCAGAAGCCATATTCCATACCTCCCATTCCACTTTTACTAGCAAGTGTGTAGCTGACTTTAGAATAGAGTCTAGGAACTGTGGTAGGTAGAATAATGCCCCTGCTTTCCAGAGATGCTTACGTCCTAGTCCCTGGAATATGTTATATTACATGGCAAAGTTACATTAAGGTTGCAGATGAAATTAAAATTATTAATCAGCTGATCTTAAGATAGGGATATTATCCTGGATATGCAGGTGGGTCCAAAGTAATTATAGGAATCCTTAAAAGTGGAACAATGAAGTAACAGAAGAAACCAGAGGGGGATCACTAAAAACATTGGCCAAAGATGTTACACACTTGACATTGGAGTCAGAGGAAGAAGCCATGAGCCAAGGAATGTGGGTGCCCTTTAGAAGGTAGAAAAAGCAGAAAAATGGACTCCCCTAGATGCCCAGAAGGAATGCAGACTGACCTCTGCATTTTAGCCCACTGAGATCCAAGTTCAGCTTCTGACCTACAGAACTGTAAAACAATTAATAGTGTTTGCTATCACTGCAATAGAAAACTGACACAGCAAATAAACAGCATGACCCTCTGCTTCATCAACCAGTGTTGTCAAATAGTTACGCTGTATCAAGTGGCATTCTATCTCCTTTGGGAGAATATGGCATCGTCTGTACTCTCAAGGACCTCACAGACTAATGAAGAATAGGGACAACTAAAGAGAACACTACAGTGCATCATGATTAATGTCATAAGAGGGCTAATATAGACAAGAGCATTCAAGGAGCTTTGTATAAAAGTCATATCTCTGTGCATAAGATATATTACTGGTATTTTCTGAGTTGCTATGAAGGTGAGGGTGGGAGACGGCAGTAAGTTCTATATCAGTAACAAAAAAAAAAAAAGGGTCAGTTTTATATCCACGCTACTTTCAGACACTGAGTTTAATGATCTGAGAGTAATCATGTCTTATTGTGTAACGGGCTTTGCCATTTCTATCACTTTCATGCTCTAGCAAATCAGGCAACTTTTCCTCAGTGTTTAAAGGTGCTGAATGATTTGCCACACTATTTAAAAGATTGTGATAGACACTATTACACAATGAAAAACATGGTATGTGCCTAAACCTGTAATTCTGGGCCAATGCTTTCTAAGAGGGAACACTGGAATCAGTGTTAATACTTTAGGATACTTCCCTGGTATAAGCATTGGGGGGGGGGGGGACCTCCAGAGTCTCTAATTACTGCTTTACGGTACTGTCATTATAGTCCTCACCAAGAGTCCTCCCACCTCAATTTTCAGAAGTGAAAGAATCTGGATAAGAAGGTAGGAGTAGAATCAAATAGGGAAAGGAAACAGAGTATAAAAATGAAATAACCTGCATATACATTCTGCCATCTGAATTTTTTAAACTTCTTTTGTTCTTGCCTCTGGCCGAAAACTCGAGAGAATTTTCAGAATTTGATAAGTGGTTATTATCATTGCTAGATTCTCAAATAGGTTCTCACTGGCATATTTGTTTATAATAGTTTCTGAAATGTGCCATAAACCAAAATCTTTTACCACAAATTAATAAACTGTAGATATGTCACAATTTTTCCAATTTGTTTTTACCACTGATCTCCCAAGCCTTCCAATCAGAGATAGTCAAGGTTGAGAAGGTGGCCCTTGTGCTTGTTAGGAACCTGGGTCTGAATCCTGACTCAGCCCCTTTCTTCATGAGTGATTTGGGCAAACTTTTACTTGCTTCAATCTCCTACTGTGTTGTAGATTAATAACGGCACTGTCCTAATCAAAGGGATGTTTGAGGATAAAATAAGAAAATATTTAATTTTACATAGAATTATGGCTAACACATGGCAAGTGGTAACTCTTCACTTGATACATAAGTAAAATAGTTGAATTTAAATGACCTTAATTTCATATAAGGTACTTAAATATTTTTTTCATGAGGACCATGTATAACGTCTTTATTGAATTTGTTTCAATATTGCTTCTTTTTTTTATGTTTGACTTTTTGGCCATAAGGCATGTGGAAATCTTAGCTCCACAATGAGATATTGAACCGACACCCCCTGCAATGGAAGATGAAGTCTTAATTGCTAGATTGACAGAGAAGTCTCCATATAAGGTACTAAAATTTCCATAGCATTTATGCTCTACCATGCCACATTTAACTACAATTAGGAGAGAATTTTTTAAATATCTCTTCAGTCATTCATTTAGTGTGATGAGCTAAAGAAACAGTGGCAGATAAAACGGATGCAAAAAAGTCCAAACCTCATAGAGTGTAGTGGCAGATACAGATATTACACCAAGGATTACACAAAAGGGTTTTGCTGGCAGATACAAGATATGGATCAATAAAATACATTTTAAGGCAAAAGTTACAAAATTCAGCCCATCATCCCTAACTTCATCAAAATTCAAACACTGGATAATCTCAGGACTAAACCATGCTGTGTGCATGACATGACATGAAGATAGGCACCATGCCAAAAGAGACTTTCTGCCAAGAAGTCCTTGTTGTATTAAGCCAAAATGTGTCTTCTGCTACACTGAGTTCATTTTCTCCAGTATAGACTTTGGCTGCAGAACAGGATGTCATCACTGTCAAAATAAAAAGAAACCACGATTCAACTTTATTTCTTGAACACTATGATAATCTAGTCTTTTAAAAGCAATCTTGGGAGTTCTGTGGAATGAAACTTTTAAAGTAGCAGCTAGGGAAAGAAGAGAAGAAATTATTTGCCTTCAGGAAAAATACCCATGGGCAAGACAACTTAACTTATAATAGACAATTTAACTTATATATTTTAAGTATAAAAATGCTCATTGAATTTGAAAACTCCCGCTGAATCCATAACTGGCAATAATGAAAGTTCTATGAACTATTTGTGAGATTTTTAAAAATTATTTTTAAGAGTTATTGAACTTTAGAAACAAACTATCCTCTGGCTTTCTACCAGTTGGAGTTGAGAACAAAAGCCCTTGGGTACAAATACAATTAGGGCCACACTGTAAGGAGTCATTTTCAAATCTCTCACATTGAAAGAAAAAAAGCATCAGTGAGGAGTAGAATTGCCCCCATTCACATTCAAAGGGCCTGATAGGTGTAAGAAAGCAACTAAAACGACCATTCTGTACAGCATTGTGCTTCTCTCTCCAGAAATAGGATTGGAAAAAATAAAGATGTTCTATCTGTACTGGGCACTCTTAAGTAAAAGAGAAAATACTTTCTAGCTGGGTGAAGCCAAAAGAGATCCTTTACTGAATCACACACCAAAAGAGCCACATCTGTGACCAGGCCACCACTCACTGAATGGAAAGTCCAGTTCTAGAGTAGGTTCTCTCCATCCACACACCAACACTGTAGTTAGAAAGCTCCTTCCATGACTGAGAAGCTGCTACTGCTGCCATCAGTTTCAGAACCATGCTATAAGGCTCATGATCAAAGTGGAAGTTCCACTCAGAACTTTTGATGCCTGTGATGCTATTGGCTGGACACTAGTACCTCTGTTAATTGTACTAATCAACAAATGTAGTAGTAAATAAGATAAATGTCTCCACAATACTGCTTACCAGCAGAATCCTCAGAAAAACAGGAAATGTCCAGCTTTAGCCTTACTTTTTACTTCTCCAAGTACAAACAAGTATTTTCAAGTCACTCTGGAATCCTAACCTGCCAAGAAACCTAAGGACTATGGTTTTCAGTTTTCAATGGCACCCCACTCTAGTACTCTTGCCTGGAAAATCCCATGGATGGAGGAGCCTGGTAGGCTGCAGTCCATGGGGTCTCGAAGAGTCAGACACGACTGAGCGACTTGACTTTCACTTTTCACTTTCAGCATTGGAGAAGGAAATGGCAATCCACTCCAGTGTTCTTGCCTGGAGAATCCCAGGGACGGGGGAGCCTGGGGGGCTGTGGTCTATGGGATCGCACAGAGTCGGACAGGACTGAAGCGACTTGGCAGCAGCAGCAGCAGCAGACTCTGTATTTCAGGAAATTTCACTAGAAAAAAACGTTGGACAGGATATCAAAAACTAATTAAATATTGTTCTACAAATTATGAATTTCAAGTGAAACATCTTTAATAATTGCTTTTTATTCTTAGATGCCCAGAATAAATAGCATCAGTCCAATAGATCTACCCTCTAGGCAAACTGATTCATTTAAAATTCATGCTTGTGAGCAACCACACAGAGAACTAGCACTACCTCAAAAAATTTACACAGCTCTTTTAATTTTCTCAATAGAGATAGTAAAGATTTAGACAGAGGAAAAATAGCTAGAGACATCTGACTGACAGTATAATTTAACACCATTAGAGATTATTTTTCTTTCTCTATTTCTGGGAAGAATAATGTGGTTGATAGGTTTTTAAGATGACCCCCAGATTCCCATATCCTGGGACATACACCCTGTTTATTCCCTTCCTTTTGAGCTTCGGTGAGATGTGGTATGATAGATTTCATTCCAATTATTAGATGACATTAAATGGCAAAGATGAAGGATCAGTTCATTTCAGTTCAGTCGTTCAGTCATGTCCAGCTCTTTGTGACCCCATGGACTGCAGCATGCCAGGAATCCCTATCCAACACCAACTCCCAGAGTTTACCCAAACTCATGCCCACTGAGTCATTGATGCTATCCAACCATCTCGTCCTCTGTTGAGCACTTCTCTTCCTGCGCTCAATCTTTCCCAGCATCAAGATCTTTTCAGATGAGTCAGATCTTTGCATCAGGTGGCCAAAGTATTGGAGTTTCAGCTTCAACATCAGTCCTTCCAATGAACACCCAGGACTTATCTCCTTTAGGATGGACTGGTTGGATCTCCTTGCAGTCCAAGGGACTCTGAAGAGTCTTCTCCAACACCACAGTTCAAAGCGATCAATTCTCTGGTGCTCAGCTTTCTTTATAGTTCAACTCTCACATATATACATGACTACTGGAAAAAACATAGCCTTGACTAGATGGACCTGTGTTTGAAAAGTAATGTCTCGGCTTTTTAATAGGTTGTCTAGGTTGGTCATAACCTTCCTTCCAAGGAGTAGGCATCTTTACATTTCATGGCTGCAGTCATCATCTGCAGTGATTTTGGAGCCCCCCAAAATTAAGTCAGCCACTGTTTCCCTATCTATTTGCCATGAAGTACTGGGACCAGATCCCATGATCTTCGTTTTCTGAATGTTGAGCTTTAAGCCAACTTTTTCATGCTTCTCTTTCACTTTCATCAAGAGGCTCTTAGTTGTTCTTCACTATCTGCCATAAGAGTGGTGTCATCTGCATATCTGAGGTTATTGATATTTCTCCCAGAAATCCTGATTTCAGTTTATGGTTCATCCAGTCCAGCGTTTCTCATGATGTAGCCTGAATATAAGGTAAATAAGCAGGGTGACAATATACAGCCTTGACGTACTCCTTTTCCTATTTGGAAACAGTCTATTGCTCCATGTCCAGTTCTAACTGTTGCTTCCTGACCTGCATACAGGTTTCTCAAGAGGCAGGTCAGGTGGTCTGGTATTCCCATCTCTCAGAATTTTCCGCCATTTATTGTGATCCACACAGTCAAAGGCTTTGACATAGTCAATAAAGCAGAAATAGATGTTTTTCTGGAACTCTCTTGCTTTTTCGATGATCCAGAGGATGTTGGCAATTTGATCTCTGGTTCCTCTGCCTTTTCTAAAACCAGCTTGAACATCTGGAATTTCACAGTTCATGTATTGCTGAAGCCTGGCTTCGATAATTTTGAGCATTACTTTGCTAGCATGTGAGATGAGTGCAATTGTGCCATTGTTTGAGCATTCTTTGGCATTGCCTTTCTTTGGGATTGGAATGAAAACTGACCTTTTCCAGTCCTGTGCTCACTGCTGAGTTTTCCAAATTTGCTGGCATAATGAGTGCAGCACTTTCACAGCATCATCATCTTTTAGGATTTGAAATAGCTCAACTGGAATTTCATCACCTCCACTAGCTTTGTACGTAGTGAAGCTTCCTAAGGCCCACTTGACTTCTTATTCCAGGACGTCTGGCTATAGGTGAGTGATCACACCATCGTGATTAACTGGGTTATGAAGATCTTTTTTATACAGTTCTTCTGTGTATTCTTGCCACCTCTTCTTAATATCTTCTACTTCTGTTAGGTCAATACCATTTTTGTTCTTTATTGAGCCCATCTTTGCATGAAATGTTCCCTTGGCACCTCTAATTTTCTTAAAGAGATCTCTAGTCTTTCCCATTCTATTATGGAATAGAAGGTGAAGGATAATACAGGTGAAATTAAGATCTCCAATTCATTGACTTTGAGTTAATAAAAATGAAGGTTATCCCTGGTGAGTATGATTTCATCAGGAGAAGATTTGAAGAAGGATGGAGCCCATCATGGAAAGAGATTCTCCTGCTGGTCTTCAAGCAGTGAACTGCCATGTTTTGAGAGACAAGCCTCACATGTGAAGGACCAGAGAGTGACCTTTAGGAGCTGAAAGTGTTTCCAATCTACAGGTAATGAGAAAATGCATACCTCAGTGACACAACTGCCAGGAAATTCTTAATTCCAACACCTAGTGAGTTTGGAAAAGACTTTAAATGAATCTCAGATGACTTTGGAGCCTCATGAACACTTTACTTGCAACTTTCTCAATACTGACCAGAGACCCCAATTGGACTATGCCAACATTTCCAACCTACAGACACTGTGAAGTAATAAATGAGTGTGTTTTAAGCCCTTAACTTTGTGATAATTTCTTATACAGCAACAGAAAACTAATACATATATGAATAAAATTTTACCAAGACTTTTCAAACATACATTATTTATACATTTTTTAAGTTGGAAGTGCTTTATTAAAGTCAATAAGAAAGAATTAGGAAAACCAAAATATTAATTTTAATGCATCTCTACCAGTGTCTTAATGGGTTTCCCTGGTGGCTCAGCAGTAAAGAACTCATTTTCAATGCAGGAGACACAGGTTCAGTCCCTGGGTTGGGAAGACCCCCTGGAGAAGGAAATGGCAATCCATTCCACTATTCTTGCCTGGAAAATCCCATGGGCAGAGGAGCCTGGCAGGTTACAGTCCATGGGGTTGCAAGAATCAGACATGACTTAGAAACTAAACCTAAACCACCATTGTCTTATAAAGTGAAATGAAATATATTTAATCTCTTTGTGCACCTTAACTATGTTAATATCAAAGCCTTGGAGTTACAAATTTAGGTCATTCAATTTGCACAAACTGTGTAATACATAACCTAAGTGGCAAACTCCACCCTCATTGTTTAGTAAATTAACCTAATCAGACTTACAGTCTGTTAAAAAAAAAATCCAATATCATTTTTCAGTTCAAGTGCAGATGTTAAATTATGACCCCATAGCATTTATATCCTTTATTAATTTCAATTCTTAGATAAATACATAGCTAGGTAAGGCATAGAGTCTTGCTATGAGATTGTTTTATGATGAATTAATGAACCACATTAGAAAAGTGTGAAAGTTCTCAAACTTTCTAGTGCCTCTCTGCTTTCCTTTACTGGACCTTTCTCTCAGAAGAAATTAAATTAATTGACAGTAGTGAAAATGACTTGAAGGAGCAACACAAATTCATTCCTAAATACTTCAGCATGCATATTCTAAGAACATAAACTTCAGTTTTGAAGGAAATTAAGACCTAGGGTGTTTCACTTAGTGGTAAAAGCTGTATCAGAACATCAGTTATCTGACAGTCAAATCTACTACTCTTTTCTCCTACTACATAGCTTCCATGTTTAAATAAGGTGTTTAGTGTTTGGAGTGTTATGGCATATAGACGAGATTTAGGCATATGGGGTCGCATAGAGTTGGACACAACTGAAGTGACTTAGCAGCAGCAGCAGCAGTCATAAGATGGAAGAGAACATGCCATTTAAGGAAAATTACAGTCAGTTGAACTGCCCCACTCTATTAAATATCTAAGAACATCCTCACATAGCTTTAAACATATTTTCTAATATAGCTCTTTACCCTTAAAATAAATTGTATGGAACAAAAAAAGCATTGATTAAAAGAAGGTACCTAAAACTGATACATTCAACTGTCTACCTGTTTGATTCCCACAAAATTTTTACATTTCCATAATGCACCATAGTAAGATACAGAAAGGCAAACTAGGCCTTCAGTCTGTAAAGCAAAGCAACAGTTTTGAGAGCACACGAATAGCCTATTCTCAAGTTAACTTTACGAGTTTTACAGAACTTGAAGATATGGAATTTATTCCTGTTAAACTATTCATATCTAGACACACGAAATTGATATTACTTGGAAAGAAAAAGGGAAATAGCTGAACACACTAATGTTGGTTTAATACGTACGTTATAGTGGTAATTATTTTATGCCTTATGTAATCTTACTCGGTGTTCTATGAAATAAAGTTCACACTATGACAAGTAATCTTTGGGTCTTTTTTTCTTCTATATGATTAATATTCTAAAATAATGTCCTGATGAACAGACAAGCCAATTTACCTTATAATTCTATTTTAGTCAATGTAGCACTATTGACCCAGACTTTTGAGTGTACAAATCTGAAAGCTTTCCCCTCTTTCCATGATCCTATTTTATCTGATTCAAAGATAACAGTCATTCACCTCATTTGTCTTATTCTCATTTTAGTTTATGTAAATATGTACCTACAAACATTCCCACTGAAGCTAATTATTGTTAGAACATTGCCAAATTCCAAATAATTTTTTTCTCACATATGCATGCTATTATACATTCTCAGAAGAAAAATGTTTCTAGGTGCTTCCAGAAGATGTTCATCTTTCCACATCCTCCTGTTTATAATGCCATAGTAACAGTATTCCCATGAATAATGAGATGCCAAAATTCTCTGCTGTCTTGTTTTTGTTGTTTGTTTTGTCTTTATCTTTTTTTATGACTGACCTACTAGTTTTATTTTTCTCATTCAGATAATTTTTAGTGAACGTTCCCAGTCCATTAAGTTCTATTTTATATGCTTCTGTGCAAAACTACAATGAATAATTCTAGCTCAATATTCAATTACTTAAATATACTGCCTGCTTTTTCTTATATGATTAGCAAAAACAAAGCTAAACCCTACTACATCTTTTCTGTTGATACATTTTTGTGACTACTGAAAAAATTGTCGCTTTTATTTCAGGCTCCAAAAATGAATGTTGGCTTTACAATAATTTTCTGTTTCTGTATATTTTTTAACATTAAAGAATATTGTAATGAGAGAGAGACTTGCCAAACTTCAATATATGTGACTTCATTTGTAAACTTTAGCAAGTCACTCAACATATATAGGCCTTTCATTCTCTATAACTAAAGTACCAGGATTATTTTACAGCCCTTAAGGATTCTGATGTTTCTAACTTCTAATTTTCTCTAAGGCATCAATTTCAAAAATCTTTCCTTGAACTTACTGTGTGGACAAGTATTCTTTCCTTTACATTATGCATAATTATCAAAATCTCACATTTTTTAATGTAGAAACTATAATATAGGGCATGAAGCCTGGGAAATATTCAGATGTTTCTTTTTTATGAAATCTCCAGGGTTCCATCTTCCCTAGTCCATATGAGGTATGAGATTTGATTACATTGCAGAATCAGAATATCTATAGTTGACAGCTTTTTAATGATTATATAACCTATATAACCCAATCTTTCCTCTGCAGTAGATAAGAACTTCCTACAGAGAAAAATCTGCCATTCCAGGAGAAAGCCCAAATGATTTCAAACTTGCACCTTCAAGTGTGCTGCATGCAAATATTGTTTCTGCCTCCTTCTCACCCTTTCCACAGCTTGTTTGAGATGCCCTCGGTAACTCAGTTTGCATGAATAAACCATAAAAAAATTATCATTCCACTAGTACTTTCTGCATTTCTCAATGTAAGCTTAAAACATCTCCAATAAATTTCAAAACAGGCAGAATAGTACATGGTCAGTTAAAAACCAAAAAAAAACACACACACACAAAAAAAAACACGCCAGGACTAGACCTAATGGAAGGAGGTAGAACGTAAGATTTGGCACAAAAGAAAAGGTTATTTAGGGAAAGGCTTCAAAGAAGAGAATCAAATATCTTTAGGGTTGATTCCTTCTTATCTCACATCAAGAACTAATTACTTATTTTTAAATTTTTTAAAAATGTATTTATTTTTAATTGAATGATAATTGCTTTACAACATTGTGTTGTGTTGTGCCATACATCAACATGAATGAGCAATAGGTGTACATATGTTCCTTCCCTCTTAAACCTCCCTCCCACCTTCCACTCGACTCCAACCCTCTAGGTTGTCAGAGAGCCCCAGTTTGAGCTTTCTGAGTCATACAGCAAATTCCCACTGGCTATCTGTTTTATATATGGCAGTGTATATGTTTCCAAGCTACTCACTCCATTCATCTCACCCTCTCCTATATGCCACCACGTCCATAAGTCTATGTCTATCTATGTCTGCATCTGCACTGTTGTCCTCTAAATAGGATCATCAGTACCATTTTTCTAGATTCCACATATGCAAAGAATCAATTACTCTAAAAAGACAAGCAAAAAAAAGGAATTTTTTTCTGGAGTTTACACTATCTTCTCTCCATACTCTACTATTCAACCTCATTTGTCAACTCCTCTAACTAATGCCCTCTCAGTTCAGGTCAGTTCAGTCACTAATTCATGTCCGACTCTTGCAACCCCATGGACTGTGGAACACCAGGCTTTCCTGTCCATCACCAACTCCAGGAGCTTGCTCAAACTCATGTCCATCACGTTGGTGATGTCATCCATCCATCTCATACACTATCATCTCCTCCTCCTCCTGCCTTCAATCATTCCCAGCATCAGGGTCTTTTCCGGTGAGTCAGTTCTTCGCATCAGGTGGCCAAAGTATTGGCATTTCAGCTTCAGCATGAGTCCTTCCAAAGAATATTCAGGACTGATTTCCTTTAAGATGGACTGGTTGGATCTCCTTGAAGTCCAAGGGACTCTCAAGAGTCTTTTCCACCACCACACTTCAAAAGCATCAATTCTTTGGCACTCAGCTTTCTTTATAATTCTCACATCCATACATGACTACTGGTAAAAACCATAGCTTTGACTAAATGGACCTTTGTTGTCAAAGTAATGTCTCTGCTTTTTAATATGCTGTCTAGGTTGGTCATAACTTTCTTTCCAAGGAGTAAGCGTCTTTTAATTTCATGGCTGAAATCACAATCTGCAGTGATTCTGCAGCCCCCCCAAAATAAAATCTAACACTGTTTCCACTGTTTCCCATCTATTTCCCATGAAGCGATAGGACCAGATGCCATGATCTTTGTTTTCTGAATGTTGAGCTTTAAGCCAGTTTTTTCACTCTCCTCTTTCACTTTCATCAAGAGGCTGTTTAGTTCCTCTTCACTTTCTGCTGTAACGGTGGTGTCATCTGCATATCTGAGGTTATTGCTATTTCTCCCAGAAATCTTGATTCCAGCTTGTGCTTCTTCCAGCCCAGCATTTCTCATGATGTACTCTGCATATAAGTTAAATAAGCACGGTAACAATATACAGCCTTGACGTGCTCCCTTTCCTATTTGGAACCAGTCTGTTGTTCCATGTCCAGTTCTAACTGTTGCTTCCTGACCTGCATACAGATTTCTCAAGAGGCAGGTCAGGTGGTCTGGTATTCCTATCTCTTTCAGAATTTTCCACAGTTTATTGTGATCCACATAGTCAAAGGCTTTGGCATAGTCAATAGAGAAGAAATAGATGTTTTTCTGGAACTCTCTTGCTTTTTCCATGATCCAGCGGATGTTGGCAATTTGATCTCTGGTTCCTCTGCCTTTTCTAAAACCAGCTTGAACATCTGGAAGTTCATGGTTCACCTACTGCTGAAGCCTGGCTTGGAGAATTTTGAGCATTACTTTGCTAGCATGTGAGATGAGTGCTATTGTGTGATACTGTGAGCATTCTTTGGCATTGCCCTTCTTTGGGATTGTAATGAAGAAAAGTCTCAGACTTTAAAATCTTTTTCAGTTAGTAGATACCAATACCAATTCTACTGTACATCAAATCAGTACAATCTTGGGCAGTACAAATATGCCATTAACTTTTTTCCTACTGTTTAAAAGGGCCCCACGTATGTCTTACTGGACTCTGTTTCATATCTTGGGATTCTTTCTCCCCACCTAATATCATCTTCATACTACCAACTATTACCTTGTTCTAGCCAGGTCTCCAGGAAACAAACTCACTCAAAAGTTTAATGCAGATAGTGGAGTACAATTTATTACACTGGTGGGCCCAAGGCAGAGTCTCCTCTTAGTCAAGGATCCTGACCAGTTTTTGTGAAAACCTTATATACCCCAAGTGTACCTGCCCAAACCCACCTCCCCAAATTCCCTGAAACTAGTCTGAAAAAAGAAAAGGAAAGATGCAACCAAAGTTACCCATGGTTCATATGCCTTAAGCCTAAGGTAGTTAACAGTGGACAATTTTCAACAGGCCTGTGGTCATACCCCAATAAGCATAATAAAATGTATGATTCTATTCTGTTACACAGATAATTAGGGTATTCTTTTAGGCGATGGAGAGTCTAGGTACGAGCCCTGGGGTTCTTCCTTCCAGGGGCCTAGTTTTCCATTTGGCATGCTGTTTCCATAGATACTGGGCATATAGCTCAAAGTCCATAGTCCGGCCCAAGATGGAGTCCTGCTTTCAAGATGGAACCTGTTCTGTCTGTTTCCTCCTTCAACCTTACTATTTTCCATGTAAACCCTTGGATTTTGAGAGGTATACCAAATAATTACTAAATAATACACCATATACTTAATATTTATCAACCAAACAAGCAGTAAATAAGACTAACAAACTTAGTTAGAAGAGAGAAGTCTAAACTTCTCTCTACTCAAAGCATAGCAATTTCACTTGGGTTGAGAGCAGAGTCGACAAGCATTCCCATCTCTCCCTTGCACAATAGTTTTCACTATCTCCCTGATTCTCTCTAACAAAACTCTGAAACAATTAAATACTACCAGCTGGTGCTAGTGGTAAAGAACTTGCCTGCCAATGCGGGAGACATAAGAGACTCTGGTTCAGTCCCTGGGTCAGGAAGATCCCTTGGAGGATGTCATGGCAACCCACTCTAGTATTCCTGCCTGGAGAATCCCATGGACAGAGGAGCCTGGTAGGCTACAGTCTATGGGGTCACAAAGAGTTGGACATGAATGAAGTGACATCAGGCATGCAAAATCTTGGTAAGCCAAAAAATAGTTTCACCTTGGGAAAGAGTCTTTATTATTAGACTCAGGTAATTCTCTGTGAATACTTTATGGACATTTTAGTATTCTTAAAGAAAATATCTGAATTGATAGATTATCTTTAGTTTTTATTTTGATACTTTGATGTTGAACTCAATATTTTTCATTTTTAGTTATATTTATAAAATGGCTTGCCTCTGGGAACTCATTGTATTGTTATGTGTGAAATAAAAATCTCTATTAACCATTATATGTTTTAGCAATTGGTAAAAAACAGACATTTTCATCCTAATTGAAAAATATCTTGGCTCTATCTTAAATGATGACAAATAAAAACTTGGGGAAATTATTAGGATATAATTAAATGGACATTCTTTTATAAACAGTTAAATGTATATTGGAATCTTGATACTTGTGAGGATGAGGTGGCACCTCTACTTGCCCATGTGAGTATAAATGAAAATAAAACACGGCTAAGAGTATTCCTTAAAATTTAAAAATTTATGGAGTTGTTTAATCAATCTGAGTTTACGTGCTTCTGCAAAATAGTTTATCTGAATTGTTAAATTGTCATGTTCTGTGGTGTGGCCAGGTAAAAACTGAAAATAGTCCTATTCAAAATGTGATATAGGCAATGGGTATGTGTAATTTATTCTAAATGAGATGGTATTTCAAAGTAATTTCCTTGAGTCATTATTACAAAACATAGCAAAGGGGTTTGACCATGGAGCTTTTGGTATGATCAAAGAGATCTGGGTCTCAATAGTAATCTATTTTATATCGTTCCATTTTTAAGTCACGTTCAACTCTTTTGAAGTCCCACGGACTGTAGCCCAGTCGTTCCATCCATGGGATTTCCCAGGCTAGAATACTGGAGACGGTTGCCATTTCCTTCTCCAGGGGATCTTCCCAACCCAGGGACCAAACCCACATCTCCTGAATTGGCAAGTCGGTTCTTTAACACTGAGTCATCAGGGAAGCCTTCTATTTAATACACAGTATCAATAGTGTATAGGTGTCAATTCCAGTCTCCAAATTCCTCTATCCCCCTTCCCTCCTTGGTATCCAAATATTTGTTCTCTATATCTGTGTGTCTAGTTCTGCTTTGCAAATAGGATCATCTATACGGACACAAATGAGCAACTGAACTGAACTGAACTCAATACCATTTTGTAGATTTCATATATATGTGCTAATATATGATGTTAGTTTTTCGCTTTCTGACCTATTTCACTTTATATGACACTATCTAGGTCCATCAGAGAAGGCAATGGCATCCCACTCCACTGTCCTTGCCTGGAGAATCCCAGGGACAGGGGAGCCTGGTAGGCTGTAGTCTATGGGGTCGCACAGAGTCGGACATGGCTGAAGTGACTCAGCAGCATCTATGGTACTATGTACAGAACAGATAACCAATGAGAACATGCTGTATAGCACAGGGCACTCTACTTAATGCATTATGGTGACTAAATGGAAAGAAAGTCCAAAAGGAAGGGAACGTATGTTTCTGTAAGGTTGATTCATTTTGCTGTACAGTGAAAACTGACACAACATTGTAAAGCAACTATACTTCAATAAACATTAATTTAAAAATAAACAATACCTCACAAAAAGGGACCTGAGTCTCTACATGACATAAATAGATCTGAGAATTAAAATGAAAGGACTACAAATAAGTGAAAATAGAACAGACAACCTGCTTTTGTGGGCTTTGGACAGAGACTGTCTTTTCAGAGTTTCAGAGAACACACTGCATTTCTGAATTTTCATGGTTCTGGCAAACATTCTGTATAAGGCATATGCCATTCATTGAGAGTAATTCTGTGTGGATTGCTAAACATTTCTCCAGGCAATTGGGATAATTTCTGTCTTGGGATGACTCAGAAGGACTCTACTATGTCTCTTAAAAGAAGCTAATTATACTCTTGTGAGATGATAATTACCATCACAAGCTGATAATATTTAAGGTTTGAAGGTATTTTGAACATTCAAAGAGTCCACATCCTTTCTGATTCATGAATCTCTTCCAGTACAGGGAAATTAGAACTTCTCAAAATAGTGATACATACCTAGAGACAGTTGTGAAGGTAAGAATGTAATTTCTTATGTTATGCCTGTAACTATTTCTTTTTAATCTTGGAGCATAAGGAATATTTCTTACAAAATTATCCCTAAAGCAAACTCAACATGCTAGTTATTAAGAGATGAAACAATAATCTTAAGTAAATTTCTTTGCTGAACCCAAAATTATCTTTTAAAAAATTATATATCATTTCCTTTTTATAGATTTAAATGTAAATAATGATTTTGTCTACTGAAAATAGAAAATGATTCCAAAAGATGGCAAACATTTATGGCATATATTTTTGTAAACCCTATAACCACTACTAAGGAGCATCTCAAGAATTTTGAAGTGCTCATTTTAAATTACTGTGAAACTGTATAACAATAATTTAATATCTCCTTTCATAAAATAAGATTTAATACTATAATTCTAGATTTTACCTGACATGCAGAGAACAGAAGTGTAAATCTCTTTCTAAACTTTTATACCATATCTGTGTGATTATACATAATTAACATACTATGTTAGGTAAAAATATCTCCCATTCATTCCATTTCTCTGAAGAACCCTGGGTGGTACAGCTGTAAACAATTCCCCTGCCAATGCAGAAAACTCAGGAGATGTGGGTTCAGTCCCTGAGTTGGGAATATCCCTGGAGTAGGAAACAGCAACTCACTCCAATATTCTTGTCTGGAAAATTTCATAGACAGAGGACCCTAGAAGACTACAGTCCATGCAGTTGCAAAGAGTTGGACACAACTGAGCAACTGAGAACACATACAGCACAATCAATCATAATTATATAATCAATTACATATAATCATATATGTATGTAATATACATATGTATATGTAGATGTATGATTTCTAGAATGAGGGTTTTAGAATTATTATAAGGAATTGCCTCTCACTTTTCCAGTGGTCATGTATGGATATGAGAATTGGGCTGTGAAGAAAGCTGAGTGCCGAAGAATTGATGCTTTTGAACTGTGGTGTTGGAAAAGACTTTTGAGAGTCCCTTGGACTGCAAGGAGATCCAACCAGTCCATTCTGAAGGAGATCAGCCCTGGGATTTCTTTGGAAGGAATGATGCTAAAGCTGAAACTCCAGCACTTTGGCCACCTCATGCGAAGAGTTGACTCAATGGAAAAGACTCTGATGCTGGGAGGGATTGGGGGCAGGAGGAGAAGGGGACGACAGAGGATGAGATGGCTGGATGGCATCACTGACTCGATGGACGTGAGTCTGAGTGAACTCTGGGAGTTGGGGATGGACAGGGAGACCTGGCGTGCTGTGATTCATGGGGTCACATAGAGTCGGACATGACTGAGCGACTGAACTGAACTTAACTAAACTGATAATGAGTGATGGTGAACATCTTTTCATGTGTTTGTTAGCCATCTGTATGTCTTTGGAGAAATGTCTGTTTAGTTCATTGGCCCACGAATGAGCGACTGAAATGAACCGATTACAGAGGGCTTAATTGCCTCTGCTGTCTGTGAGATGGAGACCCAGGAAAGCCAGTACTGCGTACATTTCAGTCCAAGTCTAAAGTTCTGAGAACCAAGATTGCTGATAGTGTAAGTCCCAGTAAGTGTAAGACCAAGAGTAGAAGACTGATATTTCACATCAAGAAGTCAGGAAAAGGGAGAGAGAATTCTGTATTTCTCTGCCTTTTTGCTCTATTCAGATCTCCCAAGGATTGGACAATACCTTAGCCATTTTGGTAAGGCAATCTGCTTTACTCCATCCACCAATTTAAATGCAAATCACTTTCATAAACACCTTCGCAGACACACCCAGAAATAAGTTTAAACAAGTATCTGGCCATTTTTGGCCCAGTCAAGGATACATATAAAATTAACCATCACAGCATCCCTAGTTCAAAATAGCTTGTTGAGATCTATAATAAACACATATTGATATATATTCCACTACTGACAAAAACTGATACACTTTTTAAAATATGTGTAACTATTAAGTAACATTTCATAAAGAAATGCAAGATCATGCATATCTCCATTCCATTAGATTTTACCATGGTATATTGGGTCATTATTTCAATATATAGCAATATTTTAAGGTTGTAACACTCATACATATTTACTGTTCTCCTATTTCATCCTCCATACATTTGATATTTGCAACATTCGGTGTCATCTATATTGACTTTAAAAAGAGTTATAGGAAGAATCTGACATCACACACTAGAGTAAACATTAAATCAAGTTGTCTTCTACTTGCTAGTGAACACATTTAAGTACATTATTCAATTTGAGAGCAATATAACTTTTCTGTTGACCCCAACCTAGATATCTCCATTTGATACATGAAAATCATCTGAGAGTCCTTGCAAAATACCTCAGATATACTGGTGACAGCAACATCTTGTTTTTAATTGAAACAAAGTAAGTAAGATATTGTGAAGCCCATGGCATAAGTAACTGTATGTTTGTCTCCAATAATCACTACTTTTTCTAATCAATACCCAAATAATGCGTCCTAATAATTCCAGTAAATCTTTGTGATGTCATCAAGATAATCTACATTTTTATAAAATACTTATCTGCTCATTTTTTGAAACAATATCTTGTGTCTATCCTTACTTTTTTAATCATTTCAATACACATTGCTATATAAAAACCAACTGTAAAACAGTTTCCTCAAACAAAATTTCACAGTTTGGTAATTTGGGTTGGGATTGGTAGTATGGGATTCTAAGTCTTGCCTAAATGGTCCAAAGTGATCTCTTAAATGTCTGGTAGTTCACTGATGCTATCATCTGGGAAGTTTTTTTCCTCTCCACTTGTCCTCTCTAGCAGGAAAAGTTTCTTACACAGCAGGGGTGCCATTTCAATTTGGCCCTAATTAGGTATCACTTATTAAGTGTCTAGAAAGTCACTGTGGAAGAGGACTGTACAAAGCTGTACGTATGAGGAGGCTTCGTTCATTAGGGGTCTTTGATGTAACAGTCTGAACAGTTACATTTCTTGTTTTTCACATTTTATCAGAAATAACTGACAGCAATTTTACAATTGCATTTGTAAACTAATCAGATTCCTAGGAAATTATTAAACTGAGCACAAGAACCATGTACTAAGAATCTCATGGTCTCTACCCATCCTAGATTTCAAAACTGATTTGAGAGGCATTGAAATGGGATGGAAATAAAAATTTAAGAGCTGAACCAAACATGCCAGAGATAAGGCTCTGATCCAAAAGAAAATCAGGCAATGACTATGTCTGCAAAGTCTAGTGAGCAGACACAGAGGAGAGATTATAGTTGCCCAAATGGAGACCACGTTTGAACCTAGGCACTTATGAACAGAATTTTGAATGGTATATATATATATATATATATAACAGAGAGTTGTTATTCTCTGAAGAAGAATCCAAATGCAATGTAATTGAGTCATGAAGATCAACCCCAATAGATGGCTTCACCTGTGAGAGGCAAGTTCTTGGAATGGGTAATAGTTTTACTAAGGTGGCAACTGGCACAGTCTTAAAGACAAGAAACAAAGCAGCAAAAGAGATACATTTTCCCTCAAGGTCAGGCTGGATATTCTCTAACAAGGAAATGCCTACAGGGACTGTTTTAATCTGATTCACTCTCCCTGTAGGATGCTCTATAGTTTCTTCCTAAAGAAACTCCATTTTCCCTTAGCAAGATTTTTCCTTTTCATTGTAAATCCAAATATTAGTCTTTTGGGCAGAGAAGGCAGAAACAATTCACAATTAAGCAATTCTTTAAGGAATTGTGTAGGGAAGAGTCCAAGTCATGAAAATGTAGTTCTACCTTGTGCACTAGGGTTTTAACTCTCACACTCTCTTTTACAAAAATGATGTTTATTTAAATATTTAATCAATCTCTCTATACAGAGGACAAGATACCTATAAAAAGCACATATATACATGCATACACACCTATATGGTTTACCCTCATTTTCTAGATTATCAACAGTCACTATTAATGAAAACACTTGTAGATCTATGGCAAACTTTAGGTTTATTTTAACACAGAGAAAATGCCTAGACTCTCCACCTTTTATTGTGATAGCAGTGAGGAAGAATAAGAAAAGAGCAGTAAAGAAAGTGGGTGCTCAGAAATATTGGATGTCCAAGGGGTATCTGTGAGAGAGTCTTAAGGCCTAATGAGGTTAACATACTAGTTATTTAGCCAAGGTTTCTAAGGCAAGAAGAAAACAGGCAGTGAGCCAAAAGGCAAAGCAGTATGCGGATGAATAAGTTAAATGAAGACATTAAAGCAACACTGGCAGAAAAAAGGGGACTTAGATGACAGGGCTTGCTTGGTGGCTCAGATGGTTAAGAATCTGCCCACACTGATCCCTGGGTCGGGAAGATCCCCTGGAGAAGGAAATGGGTTCCCACTCCAGGATTCTTGCCTGGAGAATTCCACGGACAGAGGGTCCATGTGGGTTTACAGTCCATGGGGTCACAAAGAGTCGGAAATGACTGAGGGACTAACACTTCACACTTCAGAAGATGACAGCAAGCTGTTGCACACAGAGTGGGCTGAGGTAGAGGTGCACCTGAGGCAAACAATGACTGATTGAGAAAAACCCAAATAAGTATCTCTATAATCATGTCCATGGGATATATCTGAATTATATCGAGGTAAGCGAATAACCTACCTTTTATTCCAACCAATTGCATAAAGCATTATTCATAAACCTTTTAATTTTGTGAGGCATTTCAGGATGCCAAAGGCAATGCCTTGGCATTTCAAATACCCTAATTTGTCTGAAAGACAATCTTTCACTTTTTTCTTATCTTTGAATAGACAGTAAAGTGCACAAAAAGATTTCTTACACCAAGGTAGTTAGGACAGTAACGTTGATCCAGACCAATCACTGGTTTGAGTCCATCCTCAAGGAAAGCTGGAGATTTTCTCATCCTTCTTCATGAAAATGGAGAAAAGTCATAAGAGATGCTACTGGACAGATGACTCTGCCTAATGATAGGTTATGGTGTATTAATCCCCAAATCACTCAGACCTTTAGTTCTGAAAATGCAAAAATGTTTCAGGATCTTCACAGATTACTGAGAAACTCAGGAGTTCAGAAGGGATGTTAGTAAATGACATGTAATTAGCATATTCAATTTTAATTATAGGACTAAATCATTTGATTTTAAGTAATACTGAAATCCCATGGACAGAGGAGCTTGGCAGGTTGCAGTTTATGGGCTTGTAGAAGAGTTGGACATGACTGAGCAACTAAGCAACAATAAAAATACTAAAAATTGTTTCCTCTCATTTTCTGGAGAGAGGTGCACAACTGCTTATACAAACTTCTACTTAACCCTTGGACATCTGGGCAAGGAAAAGGAATACCTAACGCAAGTAATATTTTGACTTCTGAAGAATGATTTCAACATACAGGCCTAAAAGATTGTTTTATGCAAAGAAAATGAATAGTCTCCTTGGAAGTTTGCTTTCAAATATGTGTGACCAAAAATGCCCCATATTTAGTAGAAAATCTCACACCATTTTATAGAAGATATGCTGTCTGATGTTATGGAAAAGAATTATCATCTTTAATAAACCTTAGAGAATGCTACCCTGTGGCATGATTTAATCCAAATAAATTTAAAATCCTTTGGATCACAGAGAGGTGGTCTTACTTACTGAAAACACTACACCTAATTGAAGTTCTGGCATCCCTTCAAAGACATTAGTTTTCTATAATAGAAAATATCTTCTGCTTTCTGAACAAAAATGCATGAGGTCTCATGTACTACTAAGCTGAAATTGTGAGTTACAAAATGAGTCAAAATCAAAGAGGCTCTAGTGTTTTACAAAGACAGCAAATCTCTCAGATTCAGAAGAAAAGAAAATATCCATTCTTACAGAGTATTTTTTCAAGTGCCTGTCTCTTCACTGAAATTTATTATGCACTGTTACTTCTGTTGAACCCTTTTTTTTTTCTTTCAGGTAGTGTTGACTAATATAAATTATTTCTTAATTAATAAAAGCAGTTATTTTTCTTTCACCTTTAAGTTTTTGTTTTATTTTTCAGTAATACCTTAAATAAAACTATCAAGGAGCAAGAGAAGTTCTAAATTGTGATTTTCTGTGACAGTGAATATATATTCTGTTTTTCACAAAAGCAGTACAGCAGACAACTATGAAAATTCTGCTTCCTAGAATACATATTTATAGCCACATAGAATGGGAATAGGTTAAAAGTGTTTATAAATGGCTAAATCTTTAAATCAGTGTAACACAGTGTTATAATTCAGATCTGTGGTGATAGTTTTGCCTGGCTCTATGTTGTGAGCACGGTATTCATTCTTAGGTTCTTATATTTAAAATTGTGAGGGGAAAATGAGATAGTTTCACATTAAGACATTATAGAATAGATAAGTAGATATAGGATATCTTCCTTTGACTCTTTATTCAAAAATGGGAAAACTAATTGGGAGACAATGCATATTTATTTAGATTCCCACAAAATTTAATTTTATAACCTTCAACATTAGAGCTACTACATGAGTAATTTTACTTAATTTTCACATTATGCTTATCAAGCAGGTATTATTCTTATCATCACTGCACAGATAAGAAAACAACCTCAAAGAGACTTTTGTCACTCACTCTAGTCACGTAGATAACAAAGAGGAAAGACCATAATATGAAATCATATAGCTATAAGTTTAATGGAACCCTTCACTGTTCAGTTCAGTTCAGACACTCAGTCATGTCCAACTCTTTGCAACCCCATGAATTACAGCATGCCAGGCCTCCCTGTCCAACACCAACTCCCGGAGTTCACTCAGACTCACGTCCGTCCATCGATTCGGTGATACCATCCAGCCATCTCATCCTCTGTCATCCCCTTCTCCTCCTGCCCCCAATCCTTCCCAGCATCAGAGTCTTTTCCAATGAGTCAACTCTTTGCATGAGGTGGCCAAAGTACTGGAGTTTCAGCTTTAGCATCATTCTTTCCAAACAACACCCAGGACTGATCTCCTTTAGAATGGACTGGTTAGATCTCCTTGCAGTCCAAGGGACTCTCAAGAGTCTTCTCCAACACCACAGTTCAAAAGCATCAACTCTTCTGCTCTCAGCTTTCTTCACAGTCCAACTCTCACAGCCATACATGACTAGACAGACCTCTGTTGGGAAAGTAATGTCTCTGCTTTTGAATATGTTATCTAGGTTGGTCATAACTTTCACTGTACCTCAACTCATTTATCTAATATTCATCTAAGATCGCTTAAAGAAAGATTATTGCAAATTTAATACTTTATCTATACATCCAATCTCCCACTTGAAATCTCCTGGATATCTAAAAGAAATCTCAAACTTAGTATGTCTGAAATTGAAATATAATTCCTTGAATAGTTTTTTTTTAATTTCAATAAATGGCACCACAGTGTGCCTGTGAAACTCTTGCTCCAAACCTGAGGCCAATCTATATTCTTCTTTTTCCATCATTATTTATATCCCCCAATTTCCATTTCTCTCTTTCTCTACTGTTAACTCTACCAAAGCCACCATATCTCTCCTCCAAAACATGACAACACATCTGAATCTACCTATTTGCTCTCCTACATCTCAGCTCCTTCCTCAGTTATCTACAATCACAGAAGTTAGAGCAGAATTTTGAAAACAGTATACAAGATCTGACTCTTCATTCCGTACACTCTGCTTTGATTCCTTGATTACCTTTCTGTTGCTAATAGAAAAAGAAAAACCAACTCCTTTATGATGACACAGATCCAGGTTTTATATTTTCCTGTCTACCTCATTCCAAGCACAATTCATACAACTTCTTTCTTTCTTGCTGTGTTAGACAGCTCAGGTTGCTATAACAAATTACTCTAGACTGAGTTGATTAAAAATAGAAGTTAATTTTCATTGTGTCAAGATGCTGGTAATTCTGAAATCAGGGTTCTAGTATGGTTGAGTTTTGGTAAGAACCTGCTTCTGCTTTTGCAGGTGATAATCTTGTGTTGACTTCTGATCATGACCTCACATGGCAGAAAGCAGAGAGGAAGAGACCTCTCTTCTGCCTCTTCCCAGTGGCACTAATCTCATTCATCAGGGCTCCACCTTCATCATCTAATTACTTCTCAAAGGCCTCACCTCCTAATAGAATCCAACTGGGGGTTAGGATTTAAAACATCTGAATTTTGGAGGGACAAATTTAGCCCATATTTACCATACCTCAAACTTTCTTAATCACTTTGTAAATCTTTGGATATACCAACCCTTTTTCTCCTCTCGGCTTCTGTGATTATCTTTCTCTCCTTTTAGAATAATCTCTTCCTGGTCCTTTGTATAGTTCAATTATTTACTCTTTGAAATTTCAGCTGAAAAACTTCCTAAAACATCTTAATTAATTAATGAAAATAGTTTCCCTGATTACCAGCTATAGCTTCTGTTTATTACCCTCATGTCGTTCAGTTGCCAACTGGTGTCTGACTCTTCCCGGCCCCATGGAATCCAATATGCCAGGCTTCTCTGTCGCTCATCATCTCCCAGTGTGTGCCCAAGTACATGTCCATTGAATCAGTGATGTCATCCAAATATATCCTCCTCCATCGCCCTCACCTTCTACTGTCAATCTTCCCCAGCATCAGCTCTTCCAATGAGTCAGCTATATGCATCAGGTGGCCAAAGTATTGGAGCTTCAGCATCATAATCTTCTTTTATTATTTTCTTCATAGTCTTTTTATTGTTTTCCATTTGTTATCTGGGAGAAGACAATGGCAACCCAGTCCAGTATCTCGCCTGGAAAACCCCATGGACAGAGGAGCCTGGTAGGCTGTGGTCCACGGGGTCGCACAGAGTAGGACACGACTGAGCAACTTCACTTTCATTTTTCCTTTCATGCATTGGAGAAGGAAATGGCAACCCACTCCAGTGTTCTTGCCTGGAGAATCCCAGGGATGGGGGAGCCTGGTGGGCTGCCGTCTCCTGGGTCGCACAGAGTCAGACGCAACTGAAGCAACTTAGCAGCAGCAGACTTAGCAGCATTTGTTATCTTGTTTACTGTGTCTCCCTCTGGTCAAGTTCACATTCAATTTTGGGTCCTCAGCTCTTATCAAAATGCCCAGTCAGTTCAGTCACTCAGTCATTTCTGACTCTTGCCACCTCATGGACTGCAGCATGCCTCCCTGTCCATCACCAATTCCCAGAGTTTACTCAAACTCATGTCCATTGAGTCGGTGATGTTATCCAACCATCTCATCTTCTATCATCCCCTTTTCCTCCCACCCTCAATCTTTCTGAGCATCCAGGTCTTTTCAAAGAAGTCAGTTCTTTGTATCAGGTGGCCAAAGTGTTGGAGTTTCAGCTTCAGCATCAGTCCTTCCAGTGAACATTCAGGACTGATTTCCTGTAGGATGGACTGGTTGGATCTTCTTGCAGTCCAAGGGATTCTCAAGAGTCTTCTCCAACACCATGGTTCAAAAGAATCAATTCTTCAGCACTCAGCCTTCTTTATAGTCCAACTCTCACATCCATACATGACCACTGGAAAAACCATAGCCTTGACTAGATGGACCTTTGCTGGCAACGTAATGTATTTGCTTTTTAATATGCTGTCTAGGTTGGTCATAACTTTTCTTCCAAAGAGCAAGCTTCTAAATTTCATGGCTGCAGTCAACATCTGTAGTGACTTTGGAGCCCCCCAAAATAAAGTCTGTCACTGTTTCCACTGTTTCCCCATCTATTTTCCATGAATTGATGGGACCAGATGCCATGATCTAGTTTTCTGAATGTTGAGTTTTAAGCCAACGTTTTCAAAATATCCACTCCTACTTTTATTCAACATAGTATTAGAGGACAAAAGTCCTATCCTCAGCAATCAGACAAGCAAAAGAAATAAAAAGAATCCAAATTGATAAGGAAAAAGTTAAACTGTTACTGTTGGCAGATGATATGATACCATACAAAGGAAATACTAAAGATATCATCAAAAAACTATTAGTACCCAATTAATTAGGTATGGCTGATGGATACAGAATTAATACACAGAAATCTGTTGCAGTTCTGTACATTCACGACAAACCATCAGAAAAATTAAGGAAACAATCCCATTTATAATCATATCAAAAAATAATAAAATACCTAGAAATAAACCTACATATGGCAGTAAAAGACTTGTACTCAAAAAATAAAAAGACACTAATGAAAGAAATTTAAGATACAGATAGATGTAAAGATACACCATGTTCTTGAATTGGAAGAATTTGCATTGTTAAAATGCAAGCAATATACAGATTCAATGTAATCCCTACCAAAATAGTAAGGACATTTTCCACAGAATTAGATCAGATAATTTTAAATTTTGTATGGAATTACAAAAGACCCCAGATAATTAAAACAATTTTGAGAAAGAATAGAGCTGGATGAATCATGCTCCCTGACTTCATATTACAATACAAACCCATAGTAATGAAAACAGTATGGGACTGGAACAAAAATAGACAAACAGATCAGTTGAACAGAATGAGAGCCTAGAAATAAGCCCATGCACTTACAGTCAATGAATTTATGACAAAGGAGGCATGAATGGAGAAAGGACAGTCTCTTCAGTAAGTGGTGCTGGAAAACTAGACAACTACATGTAAAAGAATATAAATAGAACATTTCTTATTATAATATACAAAACTAAACTCAAAATGGGATAAAGACCTAAACATAAGGCCAAAAATCATAAAACTCCTGAAGAAAATATAGGTAGAACACTCTTTGCTGTAAACTGTAGCAGCATTGGGTGGGGTACATGTCTTCTAAAGCAAAGGAAACAAAAGCGAAACTAAACAAATGAGATCTAACTGAACTTAAAAGCTTTTGTGCAGCAAAGGAAACCATCAATAAATGAAAAGACAACATAATAAATGGGAGAAAATATTTGCCAATGATACAACTGCTAATAGGTTAATACTGAAAATATATAAACAGCTCAAATAACCAACATCAAAAACAAACAAACGAACAAAAAAAAAAAATTACAAAATGGTACAAGATCTGAAGAGACATTTTTCCAAAGAAGACAAACAACTTGCTAACAGGCACTTAAAAGGATGTTTAATATCATTAATCATGAGAGAAATACAAATTAAAATCATGACTAGATATCACTTCACATCTCCCAGAATGGCTGTCATCAAAAAGAACACAAATAACAAATGTTGGCATGGATGTGGAGAAAAGAGAACCCTCCTACACTGTTGCTGGGAGTGAAATGGGTGCAGCTACTATGGAATACAGTATGCAGGTTCCTCAAACAGCTATAAGTAAAACTACCATATAACCCAGGAATCCATTCATGGGTATCTATCAAAAAGAAAGAAAAAAAAAAAACAGATGAAGAAAATAATTCAAAAAGGTACCTGCACTCAATGTTCATAGCAACTTTATTTACAATAGCTACAACATGGAAGCAACCTAAGCAGCCATCAACAGATGAATGGATAAAGAAGGTAAGATACACACACACACACAATGGAATACTATTCATCCATTAAAAAAGAATAACATTTTGCCATCTGCAACAAAATGGATGGACTTCGAGGACATTCATAGAAACCCAGTGCTATTGGATGCAATGTTCTATGTCTGTTTATTAAATTCAGTTCTATGTTGTTATTCCAATCTACATTTTAATTAATTTCATGTCTGGATAATATATCTACTGTTGAAAATGGGATACTGACTTCCTTTACCACTGTTCTATTTTTATCTGTGAAAGTCATTCAGTCATGTCAGACTCTTTGAGACTGCGTGGAATGTACAGTCCATGAAATTCTCTAGGCCAGAATACTGGCGTGGATAGCATATCCATTCTCCAGGGGATCTTCCCAATCCGGGAGTTGAACTGGGGTCTCCTGCATTGCAGGCAGATTCTTTACCAGCTGAGCTATGAGGGAAGCAATGCACTGATAGCTATATCTCCATTTACTTTCCCCTAGAGAAGGGAATGGCTACCCACTCCAGTATTCTTGAGGCTTCCCTGGTGGCTCAGACAGTAAAAAATCTCCTGCAAAGTAGGAGACCCAGATTTGATACCTGGGTTGGGAAGATCCCCTGGAGAAGGGAATGGTTACCAAGTCCAGTTCCAGTAGCATCTGGAGAATATCATGGACAGAGGAGTCTGGTGAACATTTCCCTTCATTTATTTTACCATTTTCTTTTAATGTTAGGTACTGCAATGTTAGGAAGCACACCTATTTACAACTGTCATATCCTCTTAATGATTTGACCCTTCAGGTATTATTACGACCCTTCAGTTATTATTATTTGTCTCTTTTGAACATTCAAGAAAATTTTACCTTTTCCCCCATGAATGTATTAGTAATTTTAAGAATAAATAGATTTATTTTCCAAATGTACCATATCATTATATTCAGTTCAGTTCAGCTCAGCTCAGTCACTCAGTTGCGTCCAATCCTTTGTAACTCCATGAATCTCAGCACGCCAGGCCTACCTATCCATCACCAACTCCCGAAGTTCACTCAGAATCACGTCCATCGAGTCAGTGATGCCATCCAGCCATCTCATCCTCTGTTGTCCCCTTCTCCTCCTGCCCCCAATCCCTCCCAGCATCAGAGTCTTTTCCAATGAGTCAACTCTTCGCAAGAGGTGGCCAAACTACTGGAGTTTCAATTCAGCATCATTCCTTCCAAAGAAATCCCAGGGCTGATCTCCTTCAGAACGGACTAGTTGGATCTCCTTGCAGTCCAAGGGACTCTCAAGAGTCTTCTCCAACACCACAGTTCAAAAGCATCAATTCTTAGGCACTCAGCCTTCTTCACAGTCCAACTCTCACATCCATACATGACCACTGGAAAAACTATAGCCTTGACTAGACGGACCTTAGTCGGCAAAGTAATGTCTCTGCTTTTGAATATGCTATCTAGGTTGGTCATAACTTTCCTTCCAAGGAGTAAGTTTCTTTTAATTTCATGGCTGCAGTCACCATCTGCAGTGATTCTGGAGCCCCCAAAAATAAAGTCTGACACTGTTTCCACTGTTTTCCCATCTATTTCCCATGAAGTGAGGGGACCGGATGCCATGATCTCTGTTTTCTGAATGTTGAGCTTTAAGCCAATTTTTTCCCTCTCCTCTTTCACTTTCATCAAGAGGTTTTTTAGTTCCTCTTCACTTTCTGCCATAAGGGTGGTGTCATCTGCATATCTGAGGTTATTGATATTTCTCCCAGCAATCTTGATTCCACCTTGTGCTTCTTCCAGTCCAGCGTTTCTCATGATGTACTCTGCATAGACGTTAAATAAGCAGGGTGACAATATGCAGCCTTGACGTACTCCTTTTCCTACTTGGAACCAGTCTGTTGTTTCATGTCCAGTTCTAACTGTTGCTTCCTGACCTGCATATAGGTTTCTCAAGAGGCAGCTCAGGTGGTCTGGCATTCCCATCTCTTTCAGAATTTTCCACAGTTGATTGTGATCCACACAGTCAAAGGCTTTGGTATAGTCAATAAAGCAGAAATAGATGTTTTTCTGGAACTCTCTTGCTTTTTGATGATCCAATGGACATTGGCAACTTGATCTCTGGTTCCTCTGCCTTTTCTAAAACCAGCTTGAACATCTGGAGAATTTCATATTACTGATGCAAAATATGTTTAATAATAATCTTCATAATTGTTTTTAATGGAGAAAATTATTAAAGAATATGAAAATATAACAAAATGGAAAAGGATATCATTAAAACATACCTTCTTAACTAAATAAGTAAAATTATTATTCTATACTTGTTATATTATAATTTTAAACTGTCCAAATTGGAATACATTCCAGCTATGAGTTAAGTTCAGGAAAAACTGACAATAAAGGAATTGTCTCAAATATAAAGAAATATGACTCACCTTTTTAGTCTAACAATAAATAGCATTTACAGAACAAGTTATAGCTTATTCTGCAATACAAAACAATCCTGAGGGGTTTTTTTCCTTCCAATCAAAATTCAATGTAGAATCAGAAAAGAAATGATGTTCTTATTTCTGCAATGAATACCTAGTAAAATGATGATTTTTCTGAAGACTGTGTTTTTTCATGTTTATCTGGGTATAACAATAAAGGGTTTCTTTCAATCTTTAAATATATTTGGCTTGTGAATATAAAATACACCTTTTTCAGTTCCACTTATTATTCTGCAGAGGGACCCTTCCATGTGAAGGATTAACACAATATGCATCATGGGTTCAAAAATTTCAATTTGCAGCTATCCTTAGCAAATAATGAGAACCATCTGGACTGATTGATGTGGAAATTGAGAGTAATTGATCCTGCAACTGAGAAGCTTTTATGAAACATGAAATTCAACAAGATGATATTAAGCATTCTAAAGTTCATCAGAATGACACATCAAATGTCTTACTAGTTGTTCATTTTCCTTCCTTATATGAAGAGACTTGACTGGCAGAATGTAGCCAAAATAAAAGCTAAAAAATCTAACACTGAAGTACTGATCAGAAGTCCACAGCTGGTTTACTTAATTGCAATAAACATTCTCTGTGATACATAAAATGTTTGATTTCTTGCCAAATACCACTTGTAGGTAAAAAATATATTAGTAGAATTATATTATTACCATGCATAGATCACCCTTAAAAAGAGCAGACAACATAGAAGGAAATTAGCAGTAACATTGTCTTTGAATAAAGTTTACATTATTTCATATTATATTCTTATTATCTCCTTTTTGGTAAAAAGAGTGCTTCACAAGCCCAGTTAAATAACTGGTTTCCACAGTAAACAATGGTAAACAGAGCTTATTCTTCCCATTTTAAGAATCGAAAGCTAATCCCTAGAGGTTATATTATTTGCTCAAGGCTGGGTAATGAAAGACCGAGACAAGAAACCAAAGTTTTGTTTTTAATTTATAATGTAAAGTATTTTTCATTATACCATATTGTATCTTGATAAGGAAATCCTAACAGAAAGCATAAACATTGCTTTGGTACAAAGTTTTTTATAATATTCCATGATACTTATAACCCTTTGCTTATTTCTCTGTATAGTAAAAGGCAGAGATTCATGAGAATTCAAGGAATTCAACTTTATCACTAGCTCAGGCACTATTCACAGTATTCTCCGGTATCAAAAGGACACGTGACAACAGTGGCCGATGTGACTCTTGATAAAATGAGAAGGCAGGCATTTTGTAACTTGAAGATGACATCCTGGGAATTCATGAATGTCTAGAAAGTGGTACAAAGGGGAAACAAAGACCTGAGTCTAGTAAAACGCAGTGCTGCTACTTCTGGAATTGCTTAAGGCAACAAGGATCTTCTGAAAATCTGGGCATAAGGTCTTCAATGATATCTTCTGATGCAATCCTGAACATATTTCTCAGTAAGGAGATAAAATGTGACCAACTAAGGAACAAGATAATCGCTGTTTCTCATTTATCTCAATGCTGAAAGTAAAACAATACAGCCTGACACAGAGAAACATCATCCCTGTATTCCAAGAGATAAAGAATATTCAGTAATACACTTAAATAATGAGATGCATACTCATACAATTATGCACATTTGTGTAGGAATGTAACATGCCCCTTTTGTTTCTCTAAACCTAGAGAGGTTTCATGGAGAAAATGAGATTTTATAAGAAATGCTAGGAAAAAAAAAAAAGACATTGAGAGATTGTGGGAAAGGGGCATGTTACAGAAGTAAAACAGCTTGAGAGGGCTCAGGGGTAAGAAGCGATCCATCAGTGGCTGGTGTAAATGAACCGTTTAAGTAATAAGATGCATCCACCCAAGCAGCAAGTCAACACTACTCTGTTTTATCTGTCTAGCCAAGTAATACCACAAACCCATGCAGAGCCATACAATGTTGGATGTTCCCCTAATGTGAGCATTCCTGCAGAAACTAGGATCAAGTTAACTGACTGAAGATGCCCATGAAGCAATGAGCAAATTAGAATAAATTGTCACACATCCTTACACTCAATGCTTTGCTGCATTAAGTAAACAAATCTTTCTCTCAAACTATGCAGGGAAATATTTTAGTACATGAATAAAAATGTGAAATTAATAACCTGCTTAAGACTGTATAAGAAAAGAGAACTGGGAGTTCTTGTTTTTTCAGACATATACTTTCTGTTCCTCCTTCTAGAGAGGGCTTTTCAGGTGGTATAAGTGGTAAAGAACCTGCCTTCCAGTGCAGGAAATTTGAGAAGCAGTTTCAGTCCCTGGGTCAAGAAGATCCCCTGGAAGAGGGAATGGCAAGCCACTCCAGTATTCTTGCCTGGAGTATCCCATGGAGAGGAGCCTGGCGGGCTCCAGTCCATAGGGTAACAGAGTCAGACACAACTGAAGCAACTTAGCACACACGTATGCACCCTTGGTCATTGAGTTGCAAACAAACAAAAACTCAGGAAAACTCTAACCTCTATTTCATATCTCCCAAACATTTTTCTTTTAATTTGCTCATTGGAAGTATCTCTAATTTTATCAAAATTAAATAAATGTTGCTGCTGCTGCTACGTCGCTTCAGTCACCTCCGACCCCATAGACGGTAGCCCACCAGGCTCCTCTGTCCCTGGGATTCTCCAGGCAAGAACACTGGAGTGGGTTGCCATTTCCTTCTCCAATGCATGAAAGTGAAAAGTGAAAGTGAAGTCACTCAGTTGTGTCTGACTCTTAGTGACCTCATGGGCTGCAGCCTACCAGGCTCCTCCATCCATGGGATTTTCCAGGCAAGAGTACTGGAGTGGGGTGCCAATGCCTTCTCTGAAATAAATGTTAAAACTTACCATATATTAGCTGTATCATATATGCCCAACATTTTATATTATTAAATTTTAAATATTTTTACATATTAGTATGTTGTTGTTAGAACTAGTTCTTGAGAGAGATGGTATCATTAGCTCTATATTACACATGAATAAATTCTGAAACAGAGAAACTGGTAACTATCCAAGATTTGCCAGCTACTAGTCAGTAGAGCAGGCTTCAGCATAACTTGGCTTCAGAGTCATCTCTTAACCTCTGTTATATACGCTAAAATCTTCAGAAAGCAGGTAGGAGGGCCACCGGATGTTATACTAGCTGATGAGCAAAATGCTATAGAAGAATGTACAATAATTCCCACACAATGTGAATATTGTTTCTATAACTGTTCAGGCCTCGTTTTCTGATCTAGAGAAGGAAATGGCAACCCACTCCAGTGTTCTTGCCTGGAAAATCCCAGGAACAGAGGAGCCTGGTGGGCTGCCATCTATGGGGTCGCACAGAGTTGGACACGACTGAAACGACATAGCAGCAGCGGCAGCAGTAGGTTTTCCTATCATCAGGTCCTTTTGACTAAGGGGTCCATCAGAATATTAATTTTATTGCCAACCGTTCACAGCCAGAGTTCTTCCCCAAACCTCGTTCTCAATTCTCCTAACTCACATTTGGTTCAAATCCGAGACCACTTACTTATTAGCTCTGCATCTTGGGCAAGGAATGTTAATCTAGCATCTCAGTTTACTCACTTATCAAAAAGAGATGATGATCCTACCTGGCATTTGGTTTTATGGAAAAGACAGAGTGAGATAATATATGCAAAATTTTATTTTTTTTTTAATTTAGAGTTAATATGCTCATCGTATCATCACTTTTACCGGCAAAAGAAACCAGGGTTTTCAAAATACAACTAAAGAGTAGTTAGGGATTTCATTACTGGTTTTTACTTATGTCAGTGTAATACATGTATATGTTGTTGAATAGCTTACACAGGCAGTACAATTGTTAATCTTGATTTATTTAATCCACATGCAAGCTTATACATTAGTGCCGTTATCACAATTACCAATTACTTCTAGTCTAACAGTAATTAATGTTATATACATTAAGATTAGAGGACACAAAGCATGTTATCTATTATTTCACTTGTGACTAATAAGTAATGGAATTCTCTCTTTTAATCTAAGTCCAGGGCTATTTCTACTAGAATGTAATATCCCTCTTCATAAAATATCAAATCATGTATAAGTTTTACTTGTTATAAGTAATATTTTTTCACATAATTATAACACTTAGCCATAAATTATTATTTGAGTAATAATTTTGTAAGGGGACACAAGAACATAGAATGAGATTACTCACAATTCTTGGTTTATGATACACTATAATCATTGATACAAATCTGGTCCCTTTTATTCAGCTTATTTCTATATGTATTTCTGTATTGTTTAAGAATCTAATGAATGCTGATGAGGTTAGTACCAAATCCAATAACTAGGTCTTTAAAAATAACTTACATGTACCCATACACCTCATGTGCTTTTTCCTATCTTGTTTACAGTTGTTCCTGTTCTGTTTACAACCAGAAGTAGCTGCTAATCTGAGTTTTAATAATTACACATTCAGGTGTGTGCATGTGTGTATATGTGGTTTAGTTTATTTTTTCAAAGAGCATCAAGCTTGTGCATGTAGTTGTCTAAGATTTAAATTTAAAACATTCAACATTACAGTATCAAGACTTGATCATGGTATTGTACACACCCAAAGTTCATCCATTTTCACTATTTTTTAATTATTATTCATGATGGAATTTTATGATGCACGTATCCAATTTATGATGCACATATTCAATCTACAATAGACAGGCATTTGATATTTTTGTAGATTAAGAAGAATGCTTCTATAAAAACCTATGTATATGTCTGTTGGCACATATATTTGTTAGTTTTTTGTGGATATACATTTAGCACTGGAATTCTAAAGTCCTAGAGCATAGAAATACTCAACTCTTTGCAACCCCGTGGACTGTAGGCTCCTCTGTCCATGGGGATTCCCCAGGCAAGAATACTGGAGTGAGTTGCCTTGCTCTCCTCCAGGGAATCTTCCCAAACCAGGGACTGAACCCAGGTATCCCGCATTACGGGTGGATTCTTTACTGTCTGAGCCACCAGGGAACCTCAAGAATACTGGAGTGGGTAGACTATCCCTTCTCCAGGGGAACTTCCTGACCCAGGAATCAAACCGGGGTCTCCTGCAACACAGGCAGATTCTTTACCAGCTGAGCTGCCTGGGAAGCTAAAGGATGTCCACTTTATACAATTATTTTATCAAGTTATAATATTTGTGTCATTGGGACAGGAAAAATTGTATAATAATTGGAGGAAATAGTATTGGTAATTCATATGGGAAATAAATTGAATCTAAGTCATTTAAAAACTATGTCAAGGGGAAATATCTAAAACATTATGAGTAAAACAAACAAAATACAAACAAGATTTCTACTCTGGGCCAAGTTGGACTAAGAGGGATAACATTATACCACCTTGTCTGTATTACCTATATACCAGTACATATGTAATGAAATAAAATATAATAGACAGGAAACATCAATGGCTAATGACATTAAAAAAGAAAACAGGGTTTATGTATATGTTGATGGAAATACACTCTAGTCTTTAAAAAAAAAACACCTCTGTTTGATTAAGATTCTATATCCAACAACCAATATGCAGAAATGTAAAAGAAAGAGGAACTTGGTTAACGATACTCCAAATATATAAACATTAAAATTAGCACTATTAGAGACTACAAAACTATCAAGTCTTCAACAAAAATAACTGCAGGGAAAAAAATCTGTAGGAAACTATAGATTAAAAGATACTCCTAGAAGTTTCAACAAGTTAAAATGTGTGAATTTTTTACAGATATATTAATATTTCAAAAACTGTCAAAAATAAGATTACTAGAAAATATGAATACAAATATTTAAATATATTAACTATTATTAATTCTGTAACTATAATAATGGCATTGTGGTTATGGTTTTTTAAAGGAAACCTTAAGTTTTAAAATGCACACTGTAATATTTACAGTTCAAATCATATGATATTGGTATTTATTTCAAAACATATCTTGGGTAAATTGTTATGGATGGGATAAATTTGATTATGTATGGATTATTGTTTGAAATTTGGTGATAGACATATCAGGTTCAATACACTGTTCTCTCTACTTTTGTATATGGTTGAAATTTTTGTAAAAAACAAGAATGCCTGCTCATCAAAAGATATCTCAGTGAAAGTGAAAAGCTAAATTTAAAAAATGGAATTTTATAGAAAATATAATACACAAAGGATTGGTATGGGTGAAATGATGCCATAAATAAAAAGAAAAGGACAAACATCTCAGTATCAAATTAATGAAAGATTTGAAGAGTCATGTCTCCAAAGAGAGACACTAGGATATGATGATACACTCAAACCTGCCACTTATACTGAGTGTATGATAAGAACTATTCTTTACCCATTTGACTGACAATAATTAAAAAGTCAAACAATAGCCAGTATTAGAAGTTGAGACTCAATATAATTTTTATATACTTTTGGGATACTATGTTTGAAATACTTTATTAACTGTGATTTTAGTTACATCATTTTCTTTGTCCTGATTCTTGCTTCAGTGACACTGCTAGGACATAATGTGTTTTGTTGCCAACAAATAACATGAAGAAAGGTGTTAGAAGGAATAGAAAGGAAAAATAATGCAAGAAGAGGAAGAGAAAGTCTTGCAAATCTCCCCCAAAACACTATCAACCAAACATGCAGACATACACAGAGACTCTTATGGGCATAAAAACTTTCTCAATAATATTTTGAACTTTTGAGAACTTGAATAAAAACAATTTACTTCACTTGAACAAAGGCTTATAGCATTTAAACATAATTATTCAACTCTGCTGAATTTAAACCTGGAAGGGGAAATCAAGAAGGTAAAAAAAGAAATGTACATAACAGTATTTACCATTCAAAATACACATGAACTTGGTCACCTCAAATTTAACTATGTATGTACAGTTTTAAAGGTCAAATATAAAATTACATTTCTGTGCTTTCAGCGAATCAAAACAATACCATTTGATGATATTTATAAACTGATAGTTATATTGCAAAAATCTGTTGTGATTTATTGCTTAACATTTACGAATTGGAACAAAACTTTTGCTAAATTTGAAAATACTAATTTTTAAAAAGGTAAATGACTGAATACTGCACATGGCACATGTCATTTTATGCCCATAGAACATATATGTAAATGTTCTCCCAGATAACTTTATTTCCATTTTGTATAATCAGATTAAGGTGTGTTAAAATATTTGGGAGTATTTGTGTACACAACTGAGAATTCGCTTTTGAAATATTTATACGTCCTCATTTCAACAACTTTCAAGCTGGCCTTCAAGTACATTCTTTTAGAATCTGAAAATTACACAATTACAAAATCCATTAATCATTTTTCTCTTAAACATTTCATTTTTCCCCTTTATGATGGCCAATCTTACATGTCAACTTGACTGGTGGTTCTGTTTTTCTCCATAACCCCGACCAAAACACCCTTCAGTGGAAAATGTATGTTCTGGAATGCTGTTCAAAACCAATTAAGCAGCAAAAGTAATAAAGAGCAACAATTTTGGAGGTGCTTATTCTTATGCAAGGTAAATAAAATTACTGAAACTTATAGAACATCAACTCTTTTGCTAATTAAATTAATTGCTTTTACATCTTCAACTTAAAAGTCTTTGAAGTATATATCACTGTGACAGGGACAGTGTTGCTGCCTGTATTAGTCAGATTGTGCTGCCATCACAAAGTAACACAGACTAGTGTCCTAGACAAGAGACATTCATTTTCTCACAGTTCTGGAGGCTACAAGCCCATGATCAAAGTGCTGGCAAATTTGATTTCTGGTTAGAGCTCTCTTCCTTACTTTTAGATGGCCACCAGGTGCTACAGAATTAGTGCCCCATCCTTATGATCACATTTAACCATAATTACCTTCCTAAAGTCCCTAGTCAAATATAGCCTCATTACAGGTTAGAGCTTCAACAAATGAACATGGGTAGAAGAGGCAAAATTCAGTCTATAACCCATCCAAAACTTCTGCATATACTCACATATTTCCTAGCCCCCTGGCAGCATGCCAGGCCTCCCAGTCCATCACCAATTCCCGGAGTCCACCCAAACACATTTCCATGAGATGCCATCTAACCATCTCATCCTCTATCATCCCCCCTTCTCCTTCTGCCGTCAGTCTTTCACAGCATCAGGGTCTGTTCAAATGAGTCAGCTCTTCGCATAAGGTGGCCAAATTATTGGAGTTTCAGCTTCAACATCAGTCCTCCAATGAACACCCAGGACTGGTCTCCTTTAGCGTGGACTGGTTGGATCTCCTTGCAGTCCAAGGAACTCTCAAGAGTCTTCTCCAACACCACAGTTCAAAAGCAACTCTCACACACATACATGACTACTGGAAAAACCATAGCCTTGACTAGACGGACTTTTGTTGGCAAAGTAATATCTCTGCTGTTTAATATGCCATCTAGGTTGGTCATAACTTTCCTTCCAAGGAGTACGCGTCTTTTAATTTCATGGCTGCAATCACCATCTGCAGTGATTTTGGAGCCCAAAAAATAAAGTCAGCCACTGTTTCCCTATCTAATTGCCATGAAGTGATGGGACCAGATGCCATGATATTAGTTTTCTGAATGTTGACCTTTAAGCCAACTTTTCACTCTCCTCTTTCACTTTCATCAAGAGGCTCTTTAGTTCTTCTTCACTTTCTGCCATAACGGTGGTGTCATCTGCATATCTGAGGTTATTGATATTTCTCCTGGCAATCTTTATTCCAGCTTGTGCTTCATCCAGGAGAGCATTTCTCATGATGTACTCTGCATATAAATTAAATAACCAGGGTGACAATATACAGCCTTGACGTACTCCTTTTCCTATTTGGAAACAGTCTGTTGTTCCATGTTCAGTTCTAACTGTTGCTTCCTGATCTGCATATAGGTTTCTCAAGAGGCAGGCCAGGTAGTCTGATATTCCCATCTCTTTCAGAATTTTCCACAGTTTATTGTGATCTACACAGTCAAAGGCTTTGGCATAGTCAATAAAGCAGAAATAGATGTTTTTCTGGAACCCTCTTGCTTTTTCAGTGATCCAGTGGATGTTAGCAATTTGATCTCTGGTTCCTCTGCCTTCTCTAAAACCAGCTTGAACATTTGGACGTTTACAGTTCATGTATTGTTGAAGCCTGGCTTGGAGAATTTTGAGCATTACTTTACTAGTAATTGTGCAGTAGTTTGAGCATTGTTTGGCATTGCCTTTCTTTGGGATTGGAATGAAACATGATCTTTTCCAGTCCTGTGGCCACTGCTGAGTTTTCCAAATTTGCTGATATATTGAGTGCAGCATTTTCACAGCATCATCTTTTGGAATTTGAAATAGCTCAACTGGAATTCCATCACCTTCACTAGCTTTGTATGTAGTGATGCTTCCTAAGGCCCACTTGACTTCACATTCCAGGATGTCTGGCTCTAGGTGAGTGATCACACCATTGTGATTATCTGGGTTGTGAAGATATTTTTTGTGTAGTTTTTTCTGTGTATTCTTGCCACTGCTTCTTAAAACTTGGTAATTCATCAATAAATGTCATCTGTATCATCATCAGTTTAGAAACAAATTTACACCCATGTTTCTATAAAAATACATTACATAGGCACGGAGGAAACCTAGGATGATTCCAGTAGTAATGTATTAGAATCAGAGACATCAGTAAGAACTCATGTTTATCTTTTTACATATCATTGCAAGTAGAAATATTTAGATATGTTCCTATTCATGGGCTAGTTACACAGGCATACATTTCTGTGCTCTGCCAGCTGAGAGGTCCACCCTGGTAGCAAAATGCACAGATCTTTGTTTCTAACACCATTCTCCTATGAGAGAAACTAGTAATAAAGACATGGAGATGAGAGAACAAGAGCAAAAGAAGAACACCAAATACTGGGAAGGAGGCAGTGGATTTAAAACGCTACCTTGTTTCCACCTAAATTGTCCGTATTCTTGGCTTTCTGAAAGTGGATTGCTAAATACTATTAAATTCAAACACATTTTAATTATCTATCTATCCTCACATATTTCAGGGTAAACATAGCATATGTTCTGGCATGTAAAGTTAGTCAATATCAATATCACATAATTTAACGTAACTCCCTTTTCCCCATTCAAGTAAGCAACTTATGCATCCAAGGTATCCAAGCCCAAATCAGTTTCTAAAATGAAAGGAATCCAAACCCAGAGGACTTTCTAAAATCAAAGACTTCACAGGAGCACTGAGGTAGTAACAGAGCTCTACAAACTACATCTCCAGTCCCTTCTCTGCCAGGTCACACATTTACCCTTCTCTGCCGTGAGGTTTGAGAGAGCATGTGTTCAGCATCACAAGAGGCACTGACGGCAACAAAGACTGAATATGGCAGGGCTGCTTTCCTCTAGGTGTTCACAGAGGAACGAGGCAGACACACAAATGGGTAATTATAGTATGACACGTTTTGTGTGATGTTAAAGTATAAATATAGAAATGAGAACCATTAATTGAGTTCTTACTGCTCCCATCAGCTGGTTGATAAAATCTGTTATCAGCAAATCCATCTGAGGCCTCCAGTTCAGTGGCATGTTACCATTGCTTTACATTACTGATGTAGCAAGCAAAATCTAGACATACTTTGTGGAAACAAAGACAAATTCAGACTTGTAATTTTTTTTTTAATTTTTGATCTTAAATATAAGTATGTCCTAGTTAAAAGATGAAAAATAACTAAAGGAGAGCAAGGTTATATAATAAAAATGTAGGGTATTTTAAAAGATGATTTCCAAAAAGTATTAGAAACCATCATATATATATATGTAAAATAGAGTTTCAAGACAGATCCTGAATCATGAAGCTATAAATGTATAAACCATGGTCACATACATGAAGCTTGAAATATATAACTTTTCAGCAAGGTTATATCTAAAAATGTTACTAGGACCTGTAGCGCTTAGTGATGATATACATGTCAGAATTCATTCTGAATTTAATATCATTTCCTCCCACTGTGAATTCTGGAGTTACTCTCACTGTTCTTTTCTGCCTCTGAGCTGCATCAACTATTTCTGAGAAACAGAGGTTGAAAAGCACTAGGGAGGAATCTCACATACAGAGCATAATCTATTTTTAGAATTTAGCTAATTCTGACATGAATGCACAATCCACTGAAGCTATAATACCTGGGAATTTCCTGTCTAAGTAAACAAGGTCAATACATAGCATTCACTGCATCTGTAGCTGTAAAATTCACCAACTATTTGGAAAAGGTTTCAACGTAGGATTGAAAAGGACTTGAAAATTTCACAAATTGCCAGATCAGGTTATTGTAATTAACAAAGAGAAGCCTACATGGAAAATGCTTTCAATATTCATCAAGGCAAGCAAGGAAAAGAGGAAAGGATGGTCAGGCTGGTATAACAAATAACAGAAGTTTGTTATGTCAGTCTGGTCAGGCTGCTATAATAAACAACAGAAATTTACTTTTCACAGTTCTAGAGGATGGGAAATCCAAGATCAAGGTGCTGACACACTTAGGGTCTGGTAAGTTTCAGCTTCTGCATTGCTGGCTGTCTTGAGGCTGTAACCTCACATGTCAGAGGGGTAAGGAGCTTTCCTAAGGCCTCTTTACAAGAGCACTAAATCCCACCACTGAGGGTTCCCCCGCATGATCAGATCATTTCTTAATGGTCCCATCTCCAAATACAGTAACACTGGGCATTAGGTTTAAACATGTGAATTTGGGGAGCTGGAGGGACACGGACCTTCAGACCATGGAAAAAAGGAAGAGGAATGGGAGAGCTGAAACTGAGCATCTTACCTAGTGCACTGTTTACATTAGATATTTTCACATGCTTCATTCTATTATATTTTCATATATGTTTCTATCACTTAGAAATTCTTGGGGCTTCAGTTTGCTCATTATTTAAACCTTGAAAATGGGTGTGAAGATTAACAACATATATTCTCAACCAAGTTCTGGATGCTTAGGTGATCCTCAGTAATTTGCTAGTTTAAGAACCACCAATATCTATACAGCCATGTCTCAGAAGAGCCTTCTGAGAACACATTCTTCCCTTCATAACAGGGTGGGGGGGGGCACAATTTCTAGTCTACTTCTTTAGACAAGCGAGATCCAGTGTCATTAGATATAATCTGGCCTCTGAGTGTACTATTTCCAGGAAATAAAAACCATTAGGATAGTTACTAGTTATATGACTGCTGCACAAAGCATATATGTTTAGCAAGAAATAATGCCCCTCAAAGACTCAAACACAACAGAGAACAGCAGGAGACAGCCAAGCTCCAGGCCACAACATATCAAGACCAATAGAGGTTTTACTCCTAGGATCAATTCTATACCGGCGTTTTCATGTTTCCTTTGCAAGTTCAGAGAAACATTCACGACTCACACAGTGCAAACTCAGTGAATATAGCAAAAATCAATTATGTCCTTCCTATCCTTTAAAACCACCCATAACTGTACAACAGAATTATCTCCTTAAATTCTACATTTCAAATAAATTTGATTACTCCTCTGCTCAATATATTCAAGGATTTACTTTTAACAGCTGAAGTTATTTTTGTGGGGTCGATAACTATCATAGATTTGCCCTAAATTGCTTAAGGAATTAGACCTTGTACTGATGGAGAAATGAAGCAAATTTTAGTGATGAGAATACAAGTGTTCTAAGAAAGACTGTTAGCACAGTAATTATTACACTTATTTACATGTATATTTGATTCCTCTCCACTAAGTTTTATGGCCAGATTTTTTAAACTTCAAATTAAACTCCTTAATCAGGTTCTTTGTCCCCATCTCTCAGTTCTGCCATACTCTCTATTGGCTTTAGACTTATGTAAGATATCTTCCTATGGAAGCCAAAATAAGAGATCCAAAGGATACCAGTGTTATTCATTTTCTAAAGTCAAGATCACCCCCTCTTCCTTGGTGGTTACATTCCTCCTGCTCCTGCTTAGTCTCTCAGGTGTATGTCCAACTCTTTGCAACTCCATGGACTGCAGCTTGCCAGTCTCCTCTGCTTATGGAGATTCTCCAAGCAAGATTACTTGGGTGGGTTGCCATGCCCTCCTCCAGGGAACCTTCCCAAACCAGGGATCGAATCTAGGTCTCCCATACTGTATGTAGATTCTTTACCATCTGAGCCACCAGGGAAGCCATTGACAGTTTAATCCCTGAGAAAGAATATTTATTGCCTTGCTACTATTATGAGCCCACAAGAAGATTAACCATTGTTTTCAAGTTGCACAGATCTTAAGACTGTTTCTCTTGAGATGAAGAAAGTGGGCTGAATATTTAAAAATACCATTTGGTACAAGGGAGGGTGAGGTGCAGCTGTCAAAAATAAACATACTAGGAAAAAAAAACATAAATTTATACATATACACTCAGCTTGACTCCCCTTAATTTCAGACTCCTCATTAATAAAATTTGGAGAATAGCCTTTTCATATTGTTCATGGGGTTCTCAAGGCAAGAATACTGAAGTGTATTGCCATTCCCTTCTCCAGATAATAGGAATAATCTCACAGATTCACTAGGCAGGTTGGATGAGAAAACACAGGTAAAGAAAAATGCTATTTGATTTCACTCATACATGCAATACCAAAAACAATCAAACAAACAAACAACAAATTAAATAAGCAAACCAAACCAAATAAAAATAAGCACATAGAAACCGAGAACAAGTAGGAGTTATTACAGGGGGAAGGGGTGGCAGTGGGAGAGTGAAATGGGTAAAGGGAATCAATTGCATGGTGGTTAACGGAAACAAATTTTTGGTAGTGAAAATGCTGTAGTGTCTACAGAAGTAAAACTACAACGTTTTGTAAATGAAACTTGTATATGTTATCAGTCACTTCAGTTGCTCAGTGATGTCTGACTCAGCAACCCCATGGAATGCAGCACGCCAGGCCTCCCTATCCATCACCAACTCCCAGAACTTACTCAAATTCATGTTCATTGAGTCGGTGATACCATCCAACCATCTCATCCTCTGTCATCCACTGCTCCTCCCACCCTCAATCTTTCTGAGTATGAAGGTCTTTTCAAAAGAGTCAGTTCTTCACATCAGGTGGCCAAAGTATTGGAGTTTCAGCTTTAGCATCAGTACTTCCAATGAATATTCAGGACTAACTTCCTTTGGGATGGACTGGTTGGATCTCCTTGCAGTCCAAGGGACTCTCAAGAGTCTTCTCCAACACTACAGTTCAAAAGCATCAATTATTTGACACTCAGATTTTTTCACAGTCCAACTCTCACATCCATACATGACTACTGGGAAAACCATAGCCTTGACTAGACAGACATTTGTTGGCAAACTAATGTCTCTGCTTTTAAATATGCTGTCTAGATTGGTCATAGCTTTTCTTCCAAGGAGCAAGCATGTTTTAATTTCATGGCTGCAGTGATTTTGGAACCCAAGAATATAGTCTCTAACTGTTTCCATTGTTTCCCCATCCATTTGCCATGAACTGATAGGCCAGATACCAGGACCTTAGTTTTCTGAATGTTGAGCTTTAAGCCAACTTTTCACTCTCCTCTTTCACTTTTATCAAAAGGCTCTTTGGTTCTTCTTCACTTTCTGCCATAAGGGTGGTGTCATGTGCATAACTGAGGTTATTGATATCTCTCTCAATAATCCTGATTCCAGCTTGTGGTTCCTCCAGCCTGGCATTTCACTTGATGTACTCTGCATGTAAGTTAAATAAGCAGGATGACAATATACAGCCTTGACGTACTCCTTTCCTGATTTGGAACCAGTCTGTTGTTCCCTGTCCAGTTCTAACTGTTGCTTCCTGACCTGCATACAGATTTCTCAGGAGGCAGGTAAGGTGCTCTGGTATTCCTATCTCTTGAAGAATTTTCCACAGCTTGTTGTGATCCACACAATTAAACGCTTTGGCAAAGACAATAAATCAGAAGTAGATGTTTTTTCTGGAACTCTCTTGCTTTTCCAATGATACAGCAGATGTTGGCAATTTGATCTCTGGTTCCTCTGCCTTCTCTAAAACCAGCTTGAACATCTGGAAGTTCACGGTTCACGTATTGTTGAAGCCTGGCTTGGAGAATTTTGAGCATTACTTTACTAGCATGTGAGATGAGTGCAATTGTGCGGTAGTTTGAGCATTGCCTTTCTTTGGGATTGGAAGGAAAATGGACGTTTTCCAGTCCTGTGGCCACTGCTGAGTTTTCCAAATTTGCTAGCATATTGAGTGCAGCACTTTCACAGCATCATCTGTCAGGATTTGAAACAGCTCAACTGGAATTCCATCACCTCCACTAGCTTCGTTCATAGTGATGCTTTCTAAGGCCCACTTGACTTCACATTCCAGGATGTCTGGCTCTAGGTGAGTGATCACACCATCATGATTATCTGGGTCGTGAAGATCTTTTTTGTATAGTTCTTCTGTGTATTCTTGCCACCTCTTCTTAATATCTTCTGCTTCTGTTAGGTCCATACTATTTCTGTCCTTTATTGAGCCCATCTTTGCATGAAATGTTCACTTGGTGTCTCTAATTATCTTGAAGAGATCTCTAGTCTTTCCCATTCTGTTGTTTTCCCCTATTTATTTGCATTGATCGCTGAGGAAGGCTTTCTTATCTTTTCTTGCTTTTCTTTGGAACTCTGCATTCAGATGCTTGTATCTTTCCTTTTCTCCACTAAAAGTGTTATCTGCTCAATTGTGTCTGACTGTTTGCAACTTCATGGACTGTAGCCCACCAGTCTCTACTGTCCATGGAATTCTCCAGGCAAGAATACTGGAATGGGTAGTCATTCCCTTCCCCAGGTGAATCTTCCCAAGTAAGGGATTGAACCTAGATATTCTGCATTGCAGGCAGTTTCTTTACTGTCTGAGCCACCAGGGAAGTCCATAGAACACAATGATTAGATCTAAAATTAAATGATCAGTTATATCACCTCTGACATGCTTATAAATGATATGCCAACAATAGTAAAGACATGTAAATAAACAAAATCCTATCTCCAAAATTTGTTCAAGGGTTAAGAGGAAAACTATAAATTACTGAATGACTGGAAGTTATAAAATTGGTACAGCAATATGTTTTTACCTAGCTTGTTACACTTCAAGTTCTCTCATTATTCCATAACAGTGTCATTGCTAGTGAAAATGAAATTACAAGGCAACATAGCCTCATGAAGTTACTAGATGATTTCCCAATTTTTACACTCTGTAGGTTAATCATGAATGTTTTTCTCACTTCACAGGGTCTCTAATGCCAGTCTTACTATTTATGTCACAGTTAGCATTTCCATGCAGAACTTTCATTTAGAAACACACAACTAATGACACTCTAGTTCTGACAAAATAGCTATTTGATGTCCCAAATAGACTAACAACTGTTAGGAGAACTGTTTTACTCTTTCTGATTGAACATTCACAAAATAATTAGCAAGAAATTATCTAACAAGAAAAAGTTTACATTCTTTCCAACTGAAAGGATAATGACTATATATTTACTATGTCCTATCCTTCATATATCTTCTCTCTCAAATCCTTTTCAAATCTTATTTATCCATAAGAGTTCAAATGTAATATATCCCCACATCTATCAAATCTTTCTAAATTATCTGTTCTCCCCATTTGAATGGTAGAAGTGATCTACTCCAGCAGAAATAAATGCTCTCAAGGTACTTTGTTGATATTCCTTCTAGAGTACAATTAAAATAATACCTGTGCTATACAGTATATCCTTGTCACTTATTTGTTTTACACATAGTAGTTTGTATCTGTTAATCTGAAAGTGTTAGTGTTCAGTCATGTCCAGTTCTTTGTGATTGCATGGACTGTAGCTCAACAGTCTCCTCTGTCCATGGGATTTTCCAGACAAGAATACTGGAGTGGGTTGCCATTTCCTTTTCCAGGGGATCTTCCAAACCCAAGAATTGAACTTGAGTCTCCTATATCACAGGCAGATTCTTTACTGCCTGAGCCACCAGGGAAGCCTTACAGTATAGAAATTAAAGTCTAGGACCTTCCCATCAATGGCACTGCACTACAGAGGTTTGTAGAAAATAGAAAAAAGATGATAGAGCCAGGCCATAGTAATTTGAAAACTTTATTTTCCTAGTGAAAATATAATGGAACAAACTCCAAGACTCTTAGAGCCTCCAAAAATATTAGCTCTTTGTTCATTATCAGCATTCCATACAGTGAGGAACAGAGAAGACCCAACACCAAACCCCTGCCAGGACCACATAGCACCTAAGAAAGCATTCATAATACTATCGTCCTAAATGGTGACTCTTCCTTAAAGGAATTATCTGATAGGATAATTATCTCAGTGGATAAGGATTTGAATCTTATAGAAATAGTATGCCTTGGGACTAGATGATTTCAGAAGATGGCTTAGGTTATAGGTTCCTTTTTTATGTACTACAGAAACTTCTGGATTTTTCTTTGGCTAATAATGTTTGGTGATAAATATCCTGTGTCAATTTCTAGCCCTACATTCTGCTACCCAACTGCTTCTAAACCTTACTGCTTTTTAGCTCACATAACTGCCATTCCCTGTATCTACCATGTTCATTCCTACCCCTGGTCCTCTGTGCATGTTGCTCCTTCTACTTGAGATGCCCTTCTTGCCCCTTTTCCTAATAAACACTGGCCTATACCTTTAAAAATATACAAATGAATCTCTATGCGAAACAGAGACATTCCCAAACATACAGAAAGCAAACTTGTGGTTACCAAAGGGGAGAGGGAAGGGAGAAGGGATATATCAGGGGTATCAGTTCAGTTCAGTCGCTCAGTCGTGTCTGACTCTTTGCGACCCCATGGATCACAGCATGCCAGGCCTCCCTGTCCATCACCAACTCCCAGAGTTCACTCAAACTCAAGTCCATCGAGTCAGTGATGCCATCCAGTATTAACAAACACAAACTACTAGGTATAAAATAAATAAGTGACAAGGATATACTGTATAACACAGGGAATTATACCCATTATCTTATAATAAACTATAATGGTGTATAACCTGCCAAAATGCTGAATCAACTATCTGAAACTGACATCATATTATAAATCAGCTGCTACTTCAATACCAAAAAAAAAAAAAAAAAAGAATTCTTGGAAAAAATTTCAGGCCCTGGCATTTTATTGAAAGATGCAAAAAAGTTTATTGTATCATTTTTTTTAAGTTCCTATAGCAACTAAGAAGATTGTAGGGAGAAAATTAACTACATAAATTAAATATTTTTATGTGTCAGTTGCTGAGAAAACAACATACTAAATATTGTAAAATTAGAATGTAATACTTTGAGAAAAATTTAACACCATGAATCATTAGAATATATACTATTGTATGTTAAAGATATTATTTAACCTATGGTTTAGACAAAAAGACAAAATAACACTTTCATAAACTGCAATCCTTAAAGATGAAAGCTTGATAATGTGAGAAATTCAATACTGCAGAAAGGTAAAAGATTTACTGGAATTTTCATTTTTTATTCTGAAAGTTGTGAGAAATTATCACTGTTGACTTAATGGCATAGGAAGACCAAGTGTGCACCTTTGAGCCCCGGATCAGTGCCTTCCTCTTGAATGTAAACTACCTCCATAATGATAAAAGAAGACGCGTATCTTATTTTGCAGTGCATATCTTCATGCAAACTCATCTTCTGTGGACTGGTCTCTTGTTAGAAACAGAACTACCAACCTAAAAACTATGTAACTACAAAAATAATTATTCAAGAGCATTTTCTATGGCTGTAGATGATTAAATCACAGATTTCCAATGTGGGAGCATAAGAATTTATCACATAAGGAAAATAGGTTTGGGATCAATGTTGGTTATAAGCACAGCATTTTATAGTTACTATTATATTGCTGTTCTTTTTTTTTTTAACATTTCCTGAGGGCTATTGATGTTTTTAAAATCTGTGGTGCATCTGAACAAGAGCTCAGACATTATTTTCTCTAAGAAATTGAAAATGGAATAGGTGGTAAGAATGTCACCCATCGTAAAATTGAGATAATGGTCTCCTGTATTTGGCATGCTTCAAGCATACATCACTCAGTGATGTGCATGAATTGACAAAAGGGAAATCTTCCCTGTTTCTATAAAAATATAGTCTGCATCCATATAGAGTTATTAGGTTTAATGCTTTGACAGAAACAGCTTATCCATTCAAATATTTCCCTGGGCTTTGATTCTAAATTTTGCTGACTTTTCTCTAAATTGAACAGTTTGTAAAGTAATTGAACTAGTCAATTGTTATGGCTCCCTATAGTTACATCTCTGAAGATGATGGGCAAAGAAATAGATCCTCTGACCTGAAATGTTCTTTTATATAATAAACTGTGTAAAGTAGAATTTTCAAAATGAAATATTTACCAAAACCAGACAAGTTGTGCAAAAATTTAAAATTAGTGAATTATCCTTTGTAACCAACTACAGAGTTCCTGAGACATCTAGAAAGGACAAATGAACTAGTGCTTGAAACACGTGAGCCATGCAAGTGCACCTAGCTGTTGCCATACAGGAATATAGAAATACTTTACTGTTTGGATTCAGGAAGAGAATTTCTAGATCTTCCATTTTTTAAAGAAAAGCTAGAGCTTTAAGAGAAATTTCATTATCTATAAATTCTGGAAAACAATACAAGTAATTTAAAAACAGAGATCAACACTGACTTCCTCTCTCTAAATATAGGCCTATTTGCATATGTGTGCAAATATCCAGTATATATATATATATATATATATATATATATACACACACACATTTGTATAATGAACTATGAAGTAAATATGATTAATTATGAGCATATATATATACACACACATACATACACACAGAGAAACACATATACTTCTGGGCCACATCTATCCTAAATTATGTCAGTTTGCTCGTTAGTGTAACATATATTTATCTTTATTTAGTATAGATCCCTATTTCTGAATATATTGATAGTTATATTTTGCAATACTGCTATAAAAATCTTGATGCTTCAATGAGCAAACTTGTACATAAGTATACTTTGAGCTGATTTCTGCTAGGAGTTTTCTCTCCCCTTTCTCCATCGCATATACATAGGAAATCTAGTTCAGTTCAGTTCAGTTCAGTTCAGTTCAGTTCAGTCCCTCAGTCATGTCCGGCTCTTTGCGACCCCATGAATTGCAGCTTGGCAGGCCTCCCTCTCTATCACCAACTCCCAAGTTCACTCAGATTCATATCCATCGAGTCGGTGATGCCATCCAGCCATCTCATCCTCTGTCGTCCCCTTCTCCTCCTGCCCTCAATCCCTCCCAGCATCAGAGTCTTTTCCAGTGAGTCAACTCTTCGCATGAGGTGGCCAAACTACTGGAGTTTCAGCTTTAGCATCAGTCCTTCTAAAGAAATCCCAGGGCTGACGTCCTTCAGAATGGACTGGTTGGATCTCCTTGCAGTCCAAGGGCCTCTCAAGAGTCTTCTCCAACACCACAGTTCAAAAGCATCAATTCTTCAGTGCTCAGCCCTCTTCACAGTCCAACTCTCACATCCATACATGACCACAGGAAAAACCATAGCCTTGACTAGACGGACCTTAGTCAACAAAGTAATGTCTCTGCTTTTGAATATGCTATCCAGGTTGGCCATAACTTTTCTTCCAAGGAGTAAGCATCTTTTAATTTCATGGCTGCAGTCACCATCTGCAGTGATTTTGGAGCCCCAAAAAATAAAGTCTGACACTGTTTCCACTATTTCCCCATCTATTTCCCATGAAGTGATGGGACCGGATGCCATGATCTTCGTTTTCTGAATGTTGAGCTTTAAGCCAACTTTTTCACTCTCCTCTTTCACTTTCATCAAGAGGTTTTTCAGTTCCTCTTCACTTTCTGCCATAAGGGTGGTGTCAGCTGCATTTCTGAGGTTATTGATATTTCTCCCAGCAATCTTGATTCCAGCTTATGTTTCTTCCAGTCCAGCATTTCTCATGATGTACTCTGCATATAAGTTAAATAAGCTGGTGACAATATACAGCCTTGACAAACTTCTTTTCCTATTTGAAACCAGTCTGTTGTTCCATGTCCAGTTCGAACTATTGCTTCCTAACCTGCATACAGATTTCTCAAGGGGCAGGTCAGGTGGTCTGGTATTCCCATCTCTTTCAGAATTTTCCACACTTTATTGTGATCCACACAGTCAAAGGCTTTGGCATAGTCAAGAAAGCAGAAATAGATGGCTTTCTGGAACTCTCTTGCTTTTTCCACGATCCAGCAGATGTTGGCAATTTGACCTCTGGTTCCTCTGCCTTTTCTAAAACCAGCTTGAACATCTGGAAGTTCACAGTTCACGTATTGCTGAAGCCTGGCTTGGAGAATTTTGAGCATTACTTTACTAGCATGTGAGATGAGTGCAATTGTGCGGTAGTTTGAGCATTGTTTGGCATTGCCTTTCTTTGGGATTGGAAGGAAAATGGACCTTTTCTAGTCCTGTGGCCACTGCTAAGTTTTCCAAATTTGCTGGCATATTGAATGCAGTACTTTCACAGCATCATCTTTCAGGATTTGAAATAGCTCCACTGGAATTCCATCACCTCCACTAGCTTTGTTCGTAGTGATGCTTTCTAAGGCCCACTTGACTTCACATTTTAGGATGTCTGGCTCTAGATGAGTGATCACACCATCATGATTATCCGGGTCATGAAGATCTTTTTTGTATAGTTCTTCTGTGTATTCTTGCCACCTCTACTTAATATCGTCTGCTTCTGTTAGGTCCATACTATTTCTGTCCTTTATCGAGCCCAACTTAGCATGAAATGTTCCCTCGGTATCTCTAATTATCTTGAAGAGATCTCTAGTCTTTCCCATTCTGTTGTTTTCCTGTATTTCTTTGCATTGATCACTGAAGAAGGCTTTCTTATCTCTTCTTGCTATTCTTTGGAACTCTGCATTCAGATGCTTATATCTTTCCTTTTCTCCTTGGCTTTCACTTCTCTTCTTTTCACAGCTATTTGTAAGGTCTTCCAAGACAGCCATTTTGCTTTTTGCATTTCTTTTCCATGGGGATGGTCTTGATCCCTGTCTCCTGTACAGTGTCACGAACCTCATTCCATAGTTCATCAGGCACTCTATCTATCAGATCTAGGCCCTGAAATCTATTTCTCACTTCCACTGTATAATCATAAGGGATTTGATTTAGGTCATACCTGAATGGTCTAGTGGTTTTCCCTACTTTCTTCAATTTAAGTCTGAATTTGGTAATAAGGAGTTCATGATCTGAGCCACAGTCAGCTCCTGGTCTTTTTTTTTTGCTGACTGTATAGAGTTTCTCCATCTTTGGCTGCATAGAATATAATCAATCTGATTTCGGTGTTGGCCATCTGGTGCTGTCCATGTGTAGAGTCTTCTCTTGTGTTGTTGGAAGAGGGTGTTTGCTATGACCAGTGCATTTTCTTGGCAAAACTCTATTAGTCTTTGCCCTGCTTCATTCTGCATTCCAAGGCCAAATTTGCCTGTTACTCCAGCTGTTTCTTGACTTCCTACTTTTCATTGCAATCCCTATAATGAAAAGGACATCTTTTTGGGTGTTAGTTCTATAAGGTCTTGTAGGTCTTCATAGAACCGTTCAACTTCAGCTTCTTCAGCATTATTGGTTGGGGCATAGACTTGGATTACGGTGATATTGAATCGTTTGCCTTGGAAATGAACAGAGATCATTCTGTCGTTTTTGAGATTGCATTCAACTACTGCATTTCAGATTCTTTTGCTGACCATGATGGCTATTCCATTTCTTCTGAGGGATTCCTGCCTGCAGTAGTAGATATAGTTATCTGAATTAAATTCACCCATTCCAGTCCATTTTAGTTCACTGATTCCTAGAATGTCAACGTTCACTCTTGCCATCTCTTGTTTGACCACTTCCAATTTGCCTTGATTCATGGACCTGACATTCCAGGTTCCTATGCAATATTGCTCTTTACAGCATCGGACTTTGTTTCTATCACCAGTCACATCCACAGCTGGATATTGGTTTTGCTTTGGCTCCATCCCGTCTTTCTTTCTGGAGTTATTTCTCCACTGATCTCCAGTAGCATGTTGGACACCTCCTGACCTGGGGAGTTCCTCTTTCAGTATCCTATTATTTTGCTTTTCATACTGTTCATGGGATTCTCAAGGCAAGAATACTGAAGTGGTTTGCCATTCCCTTCTCCAGTGGACCACATTCTGTCAGACCTCTCCACCATGACCCGCCCATCTTGGGTTGCCCCACGTGTATGGCTTGGTTTCATTGAGTTAGACAAGGCTGTGGTCCTATATGTGCCCCTATATTTATATATGGCCAAAGGAAATATCTGGACGTTATCCTTTACTACTCCTCCTTTCTCAGCCCTCCTATATAATCAGTCACCAATTCTTATAGGTCTATCTCATTTATATATGTCTTTTTTTTTTTTTAAGTGGACCACTTTTAAAATCTTTATTGTATTTGTTACAGTATTGCTTCTGTATTATGTTTGGTTTTTTGGCCTTGAAGACTGAGGGGTCTTAGCTCCCCACGCAGGAATCAAACCTGCACCCCCTACATTGAGAATCAGTCTTAATCATTGGACTGCCAGGGAATTTACACCTCATTTACACCTTTCTAATGCCTCTCTTTTTTCCCATCCTTCCTGTCCTTGCTCTTGTATTAGTCATATAGTATTTTTCATCTTGATAACTGAAACTAAAATCCAGTTACCTATTTTATTTGCTCTTCCTATAACATATCTACAGTCTACCTTTCCAGCATACAACCATGCCTTATGTTTTACAACTAATCTTTTTAAAAACTTCACTAATACAAAGAAATCTTCCCCAAAATGCCCCAAACCCCAAGTTCTAAGATTGGTTAAGCTTCTCTCGCAAGTTACATTGATTGTGCCTTTGTCAAAATATATAATTATATAGTACTGTATGTATCTGTTTATATCTTGCATCAGGAAAAATGATCATGTTTTTTTGTGTTGTATCTCAATTCTTGCCACAAGCTGTCTGACTTATAGAAGGAGTTCAATAAATAGCTGCTTAAAAACTTTAAGTTTAAAGATGATTGATCTTAAAGTGACAATCACAAAGCAATCTTTCTCCATCTTCTCTATGATAAGTTTGTTAGTTCAAAACAATTACAGATAATGAACTTTCAGAATAGAGTTCCTTGACCTCTGTCCCTCACTTTGGACATCTCACCAAATAAAAGTTTTCAAAAATTTTCAAACTGATTTACAGATACTTTGCAATGATGTCTCTGCACCCAAAGACAGATACGGAATCTCAGCATAAAGAAGCCTTTTGAAGGCTACTGCTGATATTTCTCTATAACTTTGAGAGAATATCATGGATGGCCATTCAAATAATGGGGTTTGCTGAATCAAAGAAACCCCAATAAATAGATCACCTATCTGTCTTCCCAGTAGGCCACCCAGTTTAATTGAATTCTTGTTATTGTTCAGTCACTAAGTCACATCTGACTCTGTGACCCAATGGACTGAATGATGTGAGGCTCCTTTGCCTTTCACTATCTCCCAGTTCAGTTCAGTCACTCAGTCATGTCTGACTCTTTGTGATCCCATGGAATGCAGCACTTCCCTGCCCATCATCAACTCCCTGAGCTTGCTCAAATTCATGTCCATCAAGTTGGTAATGCCATCAAACCATCTCATCTTCTGTTGTCCCCTTCTCTTCCTGCCTTCAGTCTTTCTCAGCATCAGGGTCTTTTCCAATGAGTCAGAACTTCACATCAGGTGGCCAAAGTATTGGAGTTTCAGCTTCAGCATCAGTCCTTCCAATGAATACAGGACTGATTTCCTTTAAGTTTGACTGGTTTGATCTTGCAGTCCAAGGGATTCTCATATTTTCCAGAGTTTGCGTAAATACCAGAGTCCATTGAGTTGGTGATGCTGTCTAACCACCTCGTACTCTAGTCTGAATGCCACAAAGCAAAATGTATAGTCATAACACTCCTCTCAGTACAAACATTCCATTACAATGTAACTCTGTAGAGAGTAGGACCATAAAGAAAGCTGAGTGCCAAAGAATTGAGGTTTTTGAACTATGATGTTGGAGAAGACTCTTGAGAATCCCTTGGACTGCAAGGAGATCAAACCAGTCAATCCTAAAGGAAATCAGTCCTGAATATTCATTTACTTGGATTACTGTGATATGAATGGTTTGCCTTGGGAATAAACAGAGATCATTCTGTTGTTTTTGAGATTACATCCAACTACTGCATTTTGGATTCTTTTGTTGACTATGATGACTAGTCCATTTTCTTCTAAGGGATTCTTGTCCACAGTAGTAGATATAATGGCCATCTGAATTCACCCATTCCAGTCCATTTTAGTTCACTGATTTCTAAAATGTCGATGTTCACTATTGCTATTTCCTGTTTGACCACTTCCAATTTGGCTTGACTCATGGACCTAACATTCCAGGTTCCTATGCATATTGCTCTTTACAGCATCAGACTTTACTTCTATCACCAGTCACTACTTCTATCACCAGTCACATCCACAACCGGCTCCGTGCCTTCATTCTTTCTAGAGTTATTTCTGCAATGATCTAAAATGTATACAGAATAACAAATTCCACAAATATTTCAATAGAAAATGTTTAGATCCTGTCCAATAAAGAACCAAGAGCAGCTGATGTAATACCTAATAGCCAAAGAAACAGAAGTCAAAGAAAGAATTCCTAAATGTAATCTACAGCCATATAACTACATATAATGATAATAGTAACCATGCAAATTTTACTTCTGACCATGGCAGCTTGTAACATGTACATGTGTGTGTGTGTGTGTGTGTGTGTGTGTGTGTGTGTATAAACTGGTGGGACTTTTTCTTTTCACATTATCTTTCTGTTAAGTATTAGATATATTCAGTTCAGTTAGTTCAGTTGCTCAGTCATGTCCGACACCTTGTGATCCCATGAATTGCAGCACGCCAGGCCTCCCTCTCCATCACCAACACCTGGAGTCCACTCAAATTCATGTCCATCGAGTTGGTGATGACATCCAGCAATCTCATCCTCTGGCATTCCCTTCTCCTTCTGCCCCCAATCCCTCCCAGCATCAGAGTCTTTTCCAATGAGTCAACTCTTCTCATGAGGTGGCCAAAAGTACTGGAGTTTCAGCTTTAGCATCATTCCTTCTAAAGAAATCCCAGGGCTGACCTCCTTTGGAATGGACTGGTTGGATCTCCTTGCAGTCCAAGGGACTCTCAAGAGTCTTCTCCAACACCACAGTTCAAAAGCATCAATTCTTCGGTGCTCAGCCTCCTTCACAGTCCAACTCTCACATCCATACATGACCACAGGAAAAACCATAGCCTTGACTAGGCGGACCTTAGTCAGCAAAGTAATGTCTCTGCTTTTGAATATGCTATCTAGGTTGGCCATAACTTTCATGGATGCAGTCACCATCTGCAGTGATTTTGGAGCCCCCAAAAATAAAGCCAGCCACTGTTTCCACTGTTTCCCCATCTATTTGCCATGAAGTGATTGGACCAGATGGCATGTTGAGCTTTAAGCCAACTTTTTCACTCCCCTCTTTCACTCTCATGAAGAGGCTTTTTAGTTCCTCTTCACTTTCTGCCATAAGGGTAGTGTCATCTGCATACCTGAGGTTATTGATATTTCTCCTGGAAATCTTGATTCCAGCCCAGCGTTTCTCATAATGCACTCTGCATATAAGTTAAATAAGCAGGGTGACAATATACAGCCTTGACGTACTCCTTTTCCTATTTGGAATCCGTTTGTTTTTCCATGTCCAGTTATAACTGTTGCTTCCTGACCTGCATATATGTTTCTCAAGAGGTAGGTCAGGTGGTCTGGTATTCCCAACGCTTTCAGAATTTTCCACAGTTTATTGTGATCCACACAGTCAAAGGCTTTGGTGTAGTCAATAAAGCAGAAATAGATGGTTTTTTTCTGGAGTTCTCTTCCTTTTTTGATGATCCAGCGGATGTCGGCAATTTGATCTCTGGTTCCTCTGCCTTTTCTAACACCAGCTTGAACATCTGGAAGTTCACGGTTCACGTATTGCTGAAGCCTGGCTTGGAGAATTTTGAGCATTTCTTTACTAGCATGTGAGATGAGTGCAATTGTGTGGTAGTTTGAGCATTGTTTGGCATTGCCTTTCTTTGGGATTGGAAGGAAAACGGACCTTTTCCAGTCCTGTGCCCACTGCTGAGTTTTCCAAATTTGCTAGCATATTGAGTGCAGCACTTTCACAGCATCATCTTTCAGGATTTGAAATAGCTCCACTGGAATTCCATCACCTCCACTAGCTTTGTTCGTAGTGATGCTTTCTAAGGCCCACTTGACTTCACATTCCTGGGTATCTGGCTCTAGGTGAGTGATCACACCATAGTGATTATCCGGGTCATGAAGATCTTTTTTGTACAGTTCTTTTTTGTACAGTTCTTTTTTGTATTCTTGCCACCTCTTCTTAATATTTTCTGCTTCTGTTAGGTCCATACTATTTCTGTCCTTTATCGAGCCCATCTTTGCATGAAATATTCCCTTGGTATCTCTAATTTTCTTGAAGAGATCTTTAGTCTTTCCCATTCTGCTATTTTCCTCTATTTCTTCACATTGATCGCTGAGAAAGTCTTTCTTCTCTCTCCTTGCTACTGTTTGAGACTCAGCCATGTTAGGTCTTAGAACATGCAGGATCTAGTTCCCTGAATAGGGATCAAACCCAGGCCCCCTGCATTATGAGCATGGAGTCTTAACCACTGGATCATCAGAGAAGTCCATTTGATATATTAAGAATAGCTAAATTATAATTCAGTATGTCATAGTATCACCATAGGGAAAGTGAGTGAACCAAAAAAGCAATGAACATACTCTCTTGAGATGAATAATTGACCCATGAGACTTTATAGGTTCATTTATGTAGACGGAATGGTAAGCAGAGTGTGCTGTTGTTGTTTTCTTTATTTGGAAGTTAAGTGTGAATTAAATTCCATTTAAGGATGATGTGCTGGACAAAGAGTTGGGCTGTCCATTAACAAATCAGTATCATCACAAGTTCATTCTTTTTTTCTGCCAGATGAAAGAGAAGTCAGTAATCGAGTTTCCTAAAATTCTTTACCCAATGGTTCAAGGTTAGAATTTTCTAATGTGAGGCACTCACTTCAGATTCAGAGGCTGAAGAAATGAAAGATCATAATCTTTGGAGGAAATTATAACCAGATAGCTTGTTGCATGTGAGGCTTACAGCCACTTCCCTGTGAGCCCAGTGAATAACTCACTTTGCTACTGCCGATGGAGATAATTGACTGATGGGAACCTTCCAGAGAGTCTTCATCATTTGGGCATATCTCCAGCAAACCTAAGATCTAGCCAATATGTTACTTTGAGCTAATAAAATCCCTAGTAATTTCCCCGATTTTTTTTATTTTCCTGCTTTTCCAATTATTAGGTAAACTCTTAATTATCTATACTAATTTATTCAAGATCTGGAAAAAAATAGTATGACTTCTATTTACTGACTAATATATTTCCATTAAGGACTCTTTCAAGAAGTTGCTCACATCACCTTTGCCAAAATTTAGTGTAATAAAGATGAGAATTATTGTTCTTTTCAGGATAGCCATGTGACAGCTTAAAATTAAGGATTCTATTACTTAAGAAACAAGATGAGAGTGGATACTGATGGCAATGCAGCCTCAAATAGGATGACCAACTTGTTTGTGTGTGGGTAGAGTCACTCTCATCCTCACTCTCGAGATCTCCTTTAAGCTATTTTTCATAGCACTGTATTAGGAGGGCAGAGGCCTCAAGCTAAAGAAAATAAACACCAGACATCCATATGAGAGAAATTTCTTGAAGGCTGAGCTCTATATCCAAAGGGACTTTTCCCAGTTTGATTCCCCCTATTATTTTTTTAAGATGCCATTTTGGACCCCAAATTCCACATGCACAAACATTACCTTACACCTTGTGGAGCCTCAGTTTTTTCAGTTATTAAATGGAAATAATAATGCTTTTGCTATAATTACTTTTTATGGATATTTTACTAATGAAATGATGAACATAAAGATACATTGTAACTGACAAAGCCCTATGCCAACATAAAGGACTAAAATCAGTATTACTTTAGTGGTTGTGCCAAAGTGTTCTATTGATTTATTTCAAAAAATTCTTGTCTCAGAAGGAGAGATCTATACATGCTTCCGGCAGCATCATGAAATGGATAAAGTAGCCTTTTTTTTTTTCACAGTTTCTTCTGGCTTCTTTAAGTAACCGAGAGGAAAAGGTCAGCTGAGTCATATTTCCCACAATAGGATGACCCCGGTAAGTGTGTTCTTGCCACTGGCAATACTGCTTGTGAATCTTAACATTCACGGTCAGTGCTTATGGGCTGACAGCTGGGATTTAAAATACTTGTAGCTAAATCATAAGAGCAGCTGAGAAGCACAAGCCATCTGCTGCAGGTGTGCACTAAAATGCCCTCAAATTCGTCAAATTCACATTGACACCCATTAACAAAACTTTTAGCAGTGCACGTTCTCTTCAGTAGTTTCATTTGGGGTTAGCTCCAAAATGTATCACTAAGCTTTGTGTCTTATTCACAGGAAACAGTCACTGTCCTCAGCCAAGTATATTCTGACAGAGTGCTGTTCACATGGCAACATCCATCAGACCCTGTGGAAGTTGGTGACCTGGCACATCTCGACTTTGCACCTCATCTGTCTGGACTAGACATTTATTGAATAGGTGCTTGCACTCAAGACAGAATTTTATCTGTCTCATTACAATCCACTGACTTCATCAGCCACAAAAATAGCCAGAGTGCAAAACAGGCCCTGGGCTCAAATTTTCAGGAAGCTGAAGTTTGTATCTGCAGTTTATTTTTGCTCTACTTAAGTACATGTATCTGTTTAATATGTCATGCTTTTCTGAGAGTCCTTCTTACATAGTTGTGATGCTCATAGACAATCCAAGTCTCAGTGTGTTCCTTTCTAGCCTAACCTTTCATGAATGCTTCAGCTATCTATGTATGCACTCTAAGTCGCTTCAGTCATGCCTGACTCTTTGTGCCCCTATGGACTGTAGCCTGCCAGGCTCCTTTATCCAATGGGATTCTCCAGGCAAGAATACTGGAGTGGATTGCCATTTCCTCCTCCAGGGGATCTTCTCAACCCAGGAAACAAACCCATGTCTCTTGTCTTCTGCATTGGCAGGCAGGGTCTTTACTGCTAGCATCACCCGGGAAGCCCAATTTCAACTATTTTTTATTGTGAAGTAATTTAAATAATCTGTTTTGTAACAAGTCATAAATGATCTTCCATAGGGCTTCCCTGGTGGCTCAGATGGTAAAGAATCTGCCTGCAACGTGGGAGACCTGAGTTCAATCCCTGTGTGGGAAGATTCCCTGGAGGAGGGAACGACAATCCAATCCAGTATTATTGCCTGAAGAATTCCATTGACAGAGGAGCCCGGCGGCTACAGACCAATGGAGCTGCAAAGAGTCAGACACAACTGAGCAACTAACACACACACACAGGTACCATTTGTTTGTTTTTATTTCCATTACTTTGGGAGGTGGGTCATAGAGGATATAAGAACCTATGGAAGGAAAGCTCGCGGTCGCTCCGAGGCGCAAGCTGGTGGTCCTCGTCCTCGCTGGCTGCGTTTACCTGAGGGACCTGCGGCCGCCCCCGGCCGGCGCCGCAGCCCCCAGGGAGCCAGGCCCCGAGGTGTGAGGTTCCTCCTCTATACCACCACTGCCGCCCCGCCCCCGCCCCGCAAATGCTTTGAAGCTGTCAGGAAAATAAGATGGAGAAGTCTAGAGGCTACTGTGAAAATAAAACTGAAAACCAGAAGCAGGAAGCTTAAACCCAAAGCCTGAAAACATTAGAGAACTCTTGAATTCAGGGAACATTAAGCAATAGGAGCTCATCAAAAGCCTTCATACCTACACTGAAACCAAGCTCCACCCAAGGGCCAACAAGTTCCAAAACAAGACATACCACGCAAATTCTCCAGCAACACAGGAACACTCCCCTGAGCCTCAATATACAGGCAGCTCAAAATTATCCCAAAACCTTTGATGTCTCATAACCCATTACGGGTCACTCCACTGCACTCCAGAGAGAAGAAACCCAGCTCCACCCACCAAAACAAGCCTCCCTAACCAGGATACCTTGACAAGCCACTGATAGAACCCCACCCAAAGTGAGGAAGCTCCATAATAAAGAGAACTCCACAAATTATCAGAATATAAAAAGGCCACCCCAAACGCAGCAATATAACCAAGATGAAGAGACAGAGGAATACTCAGCAGGTAAAGGAACAGGAGAGTTGCCCACCAAATCAAACAAAAGAGGAAGAAGTAGGGAATCTACCGGAGAAGGAATTCCGAATATTGATAGTGAAAATGATCCAAAATCTTGAAATCAAAATGGAAACACAGATAAATAGCCTAGAGACAAGGATTGAGAAGATGCAAGAAAGGTTTAACAAGGACCTAGAAGAAATAAAAAAGAGTCAAAATATAATGAATAACACAATAAATGAGATCAGAAACACTCTGGAGGCAACAAATAGTAGAATAACGGAGGCAGAAGATAGGATTAGTGAAATAGAAGATAGAATGGTAGAAATAAATGAATCAGAGAGGAAACAAGAAAAACGAATTAAAAGAAACGAGGACAATCTCAGAGACCTCCAGGACAATATGAAACGCTCCAACATTCGAATTATAGGAGTCCCAGAAGAAGAAGACAGAAAGAAAGATCATGAGAAAATCCTTGAGGAGATAATAGTTGAAAACTTCCCTAAAATGGGAAGGAAATAATCACCCAAGTCCAAGAAACACAGAGAGTCCCAAATAGGATAAACCCAAGGCGAAACACCCCAAGACACATATTAATCAAATTAACAAAGATCAAACACAAAGAACAAATATTAAAAGCAGCAAGGGAAAAACAACAAATAACACACAAGGGGATTCCCATAAGGATAACAGCTGATCTGTCAATAGAAACTCTTCAGGCCAGGAGGGAATGGCAAGACATACTTAAAGTGATGAAAGACAATAACCTACAGCCCAGATTACTGTACCCAGCAAGGATCTCATTCAAATACGAAGGAGAAATCAAAAGCTTTACAGACAAGCAAAAGCTGAGAGAATTCAGCACCACCAAACCAGCTCTCCAACAAATTCTAAAGGATATCCTCTAGACAGGAAACACGAAAGGGTGTATAAACCCGAACCCAAAACAATAAAGTAAATGGCAACGGGATCATACTTATCAATAATTACCTTAAACGTAAAATGGGTTGAACGCCCCAACCAAAAGACAAAGACTGGCCGAATGGATACAAAAACAAGACCCCTCTATATGCTGCTTACAAGAGACCCACCTCAAAACAAGGGACACATACAGACTGAAAGTGAAGGGCTGGAAAAAGATATACCACGCGAATAGAGACCAAAAGAAAGCAGGAGTGGCAATACTCATATCCGATAAAATAGACTTTTAAAACAAAGGCTGTGAAAAGAGACAAAGAAGGCCAATACATAATGATCAAAGGAACAATCCAAGAAGAAGATATAACAATTATAAATATATATGCACCCAATATAGGAGCACCGCAATATGTAAGACAAATGCTAACAAGTATGAAAGGGGAAATCAACAATAACACAATAATAGTGGGAGACTTTAATACCCCACTCACACCTATGGACAGATCAACCAAACAGAAAATTAACAAAGAAACGCAAACTTTAAATGATACATTAGATCAGTTAGACCTAATTGATATCTATAGGACATTTCACCCCAAAACAACGAATTTCACCTTTTTTCAAGTGCTCATGGAACCTTCTCCAGGATAGATCACATCCTGGGCCATAAATCTAAACTTGATAAATTCAAAAAATCGAAATCATTCCAAGCATCTTTTCTGACCATAATGCATTAAGATTAGATCTCAATTACAGGAAAAAAACTATTAAAAATTCCAACATATGGAGGTTGAACAACACACTTCTGAATAACCAACAAATCACAGAAGAAATCAAAAAAGAAATCAAAATATGCATAGAAACTAATGAAAATGAAAACACAACAACCCAAAACCTGTGGGACACTATAAAAGCAGTGCTAAGAGGAAAGTTCATAGCAATACAGGCATACCTCAAGAAACAAGAAAAAGTCAAATAAATAACCTAACTCTACAACTAAAGCAACTAGAAAAGGAAGAGTTGGAGAACCCCAGAGTGAGTAGAAGGAAAGAAATCTTAAAAATTAGGGCAGAAATAAATGCAAAAGAAACAAAAGAGACCATAGCAAAAATCAACAAAGCCAAAAGCTGGTTCTTTGAAAGGATAAATAAAATTGACAAACCATTAGCCAGACTCATCAAGAAGCAAAGAGAGAAAAATCAAATCAATAAAATTAGAAATGAAAATGGAGAGATCACAACAGACAACACAGAAATACAAAGGATCATAAGAGACTACTATCAGCAGTTGTATGCCAATAAAATGGACAACGTGGAAGAAATGGACAAATTCTTAGAAAAGTACAATTTTCCAAAACTGAACCAGGAAGAAATCGAAAATCTTAACAGACCCATCACAAGCACGGAAATTGATACTGTAATCAGAAATTTTCCAGCAAACAAAAGCCCAGGTCCAGATGGCTTCACAGCTGAATTCTACCAAAAATTTCGAGAAGAGCTAACACCTATCCTACTCAAACTCTTCCAGAAAATTGCAGAGGAAGGTAAACTTCCAAACTCATTCTATGAGGCCACCATCACCCTAATACCAAAACCTGACAAAGATGTCACAAAAAAGAAAACTACAGGCCAATATCTCTGATGAACATAGATGCAAAAATCCTCAACAAAATTCTAGCAGTCAGAATCCAACAACACATTAAAAGATCATACACCATGACCAAGTGGGCTTTATCCCAGGGATGCAAGGATTCTTCAATATCCGCAAATCAATCAATGTAATTCACCACATTAACAAATTGAAAAATAAAAACCATATGATTATCTCAATAGATGCAGAGAAGGCCTTTGACAAAATTCAACATCCATTTATGATAAAAACTCTCCAGAAAGCAGGAATAGAAGGAACATATCTCAACATAATAAAAGCTATCTATGACAAACCCACAGCAAACATTATCCTCAATGGTGAAAAATTGAAAGCATTTCCCTAAAGTCAGGAACAAGACAAGGGTGTCCACTTTCACCGCTACTATTCAACATAGTTCTGGAAGTTTTGGCCACAGCAATCAGAGCAGAAAAAGAAATAAAAGGAATCCAAATTGGAAAAGAAGAAGTAAAACTCTCACTGTTTGCAGATGACATGATCCTATACATGGAAAACCCTAAAAACTCCACCAGAAAATTACTAGAGCTAATCAATGAATATAGTAAAGTTGCAGGATATAAAATCAACACACAGAAATCCCTTGCATTCCTATACACGAATAATGAGAAAGTAGAAAAGAAATTAAGGAAACAATTCCATTCACCATTGCAACGAAAAGAATAAAATACTTAGGAATATATCTACCTAAAGAAACTAAAGACCTATATATAGAAAACTATAAAACACTGATGAAAGAAATCAAAGAGGACACTAATAGATGGAGAAATATACCGTGTTCATGGATTGGAAGAATCAATATAGTGAAAATGAGTATACTACCCAAAGCAATTTACAAATTCAATGCAATCCCTATCAAGCTACCAGGCACATTTTTCACAGAACTAGAACAAATAATTTCAAGATTTGTATGGAAATACAAAAACCTCGAATAGCCAAAGCAATCTTGAGAAAGAAGAATGGAACTGGAGGAATCAACTTGCCTGACTTCAGGCTCTACTACAAAGCCACAGTCATCAAGACAGTATGGTACTGGCACAAAGACAGACATATAGATCAATGGAACAAAATAGAAAGCCCAGAGATAAATCCACACACATATGGACACCTTATCTTTGACAAAGGAGGCAAGAATATACAATGGAGTAAAGACAATCTCTTTAACAAGTGGTGCTGGGAAAACTGGTCAACCACTTGTAAAAGAATGAAACTAGATCACTTTCTAACACCGCACACAAAAATAAACTCAAAATGGATTAAAGATCTAAATGTAAGATCAGAAACTATAAAACTCCTAGAGGAGAACATAGGCAAAACACTCTCAGACATAAATCACAGCAGGATCCTCTATGATCCACCTCCCAGAATGCTGGAAATAAAAGCAAAAATAAACAAATGGGATCTAATTAAAATTAAAAGCTTCTGCACAACAAAGGAAAATATAAGCAAGGTGAAAAGACAGCCTTCTGAATGGGAGAAAATAATAGCAAATGAAACAACTGACAAACAACTAATCTCAAAAATATACAAGCAACTTCTGCAGCTCAACTCCAGAAAAATAAACGACCCAATCAAAAATGGGCCAAAGAACTAAATAGACATTTCTCCAAAGAAGACATACGGATGGCTAACAAACACATGAAAAGATGCTCAACATCACTCATTATTAGAGAAATGCAAATCAAAACCACAATGAGGTACCACTTCACACCAGTCAGAATGGCTGCGATCCAAAAATCTGCAAGCAATAAATGCTGGAGAGGGTGTGGAGAAAAGGGAACCCTCCTACACTGTTGGTGGGAATGCAAACTAGTACAGCCACTATGGAGAACAGTGTGGAGATTCCTTAAAAATTGCAAATAGAACTACCTTATGACCCAGCAATCCCACTGCTGGGCATACACACCGAGGAAACCAGAATTGAAAGAGACACATGTACCCCAATGTTCATCGCAGCACTGTTTATAATAGCCAGGACATGGAAACAACCTAGATGTCCATCAGCAGATGAATGGATAAGAAAGCTGTGGTACATATACACAATGGAGTATTACTCAGCCGTTAAAAAGAATTCATTTGAATCAGTTCTGATGAGATGGATGAAACTGGAGCCGATTATACAGAGTGAAGTAAGCCAGAAAGAAAAACACCAATACAGTATACTAACACATATATATGGAATTTAGGAAGATGGCAATGACGACCCTGTATGCAAGACAGGGAAAGAGACACAGATGTGTATAACGGACTTTTGGACTCAGAGGGAGAGGGAGAGGGTGGGATGATTTGGGAGAATGCCATTCTAACATGTATACTATCATGTGAATTGAATCGCCAGTCTATGTCTGACGCAGGATGCAGCATGCTTGGGGCTGTTGCATGGGGATGACCCAGGAAGATGTTATGGGGAGGGAGGTGGGAGGGGGGTTCATGTTTGGGAATGCATGTAAGAATTAAGGATTTTAAAATTTTAAAAAATAAAAAACTAAAATATTTAAAAAAAAAAAAAAGAACCTATGGAAGATCTTATATGGTTCTTATATCCTCTATGACCCACCTCCCAGAGTAATGGAAATAAAACAAAAATAAACAAATGGGATCTAATTAAAAGATTTTGTACAGTGAAAGGAACAGTGAAGAAAACTGAAGGTGAAAAGACAACCCTCAGATTTGGAAAATATAATAGCAAAAAAAAAAACAATGGACAAGAGATTAATCTATATAATATACAAGCAGCTCATTCAGCTCAATACCAGCAAACTAAACAATCCAATCAAAAAGTCAACAGAAGACCTGAACACACATTTATTCAAAGACAGACAAATGGCTAATAAACACATGAAAAGATGTGCAACATCACTCATTATTAGAGAAATGCAAATCAAAACTACAATAAGGTATCATCTCACATCAGTCAGAATGGCCATCATATAAAATTCTACAAACAATAAATGCTGGAGAGAGTGTGGAGAAAAGGGAACTCTCTTACACTATTGGTGGGTATGCAAATTGATACAGCCACTATGGAGAACAGTATGGACCACTATGGAGAACAGTATGGAGGTTCCTTAAAAATCTAGAAATAAAATTATCATATGACTCAACAATTCCACTACTGAGCATATATCCTGAGGAAACCAAAACTGAAAAAGACACATGTGTCCCTATGTTCATCATAGCACCATTTACGATAGTTAGGGCATAGCAGTAACCTAGATGTCCATCAACAGATGAGTGGATAAAGCAGTTGTGGTAGATACACAGAACAGAATATTACTCAGACATTAAAAGGAACACATCTGACTCAGTTCTAATGAGGTCAATGAACATAGAGTCTAATATACAGAGTGAAGTCAGAAAGAGAAAGACAAATATACTATATTAACATATATAGATGCAATCTAATCTATATATATGGTGCTGGAAAAGACTTCTGAAAGTTCCTTGGACAGCAAGAAGACTAAGCCAATCAATCTGAAGGAAAATCAACCCTGAATACTCATTGGAAGGACTGATGCTAAAGCTGAACCTCAGTATTTTGGTCATCTGATGTGAACAGCTGACTCACTGGAAAAGTCCCTGATGCTGGGAAAGGTTGAGGGCAGAAGGAGAAGAGGCATCAGAGAGTGAGATGGCTGGATGGCATCACCAATGCAATGAACATGAACTTGGGCAAACTTCAAGAGATGGTGAGGGACAGGGAGCCCTGGTGTGCTGCAGTCCATGGGGTGGCAAAGGGTCTGACACTACTGAGTGACTGAACAACCACAACAGTGATTCTAGAAAAATGGTACTGATGAACTTATCTTCAGGGCAGCAATGAAGACACAGACACAGAGGACAGACTTGTAGATACAGGGGAAGGAGTGGGGAGTCAAATTGAGAGAGCAGCATTAAAAGACACACATTACCACATGCAAAATAACATAGTCAGTGGAAATTTGCTGTGTAATGCAGTGAACTCATATCCTGTGTTCAGTGACAACCCAGATGGAGTGGGATGGGGTGGGACGGAAATTCAAGAGGAGGGACACATGTATATCTACAGCTGATTCATGGTGATCTATGTCAGAATCAACACAATACTGTAAAGCAATTATTCTCCAATTAAAAATAAAGTTTTTAAAAAGAGCTAAAAAAAAAGTGCCTGCCAAACCAGGTCACTAATATGCATCCTTCAATGGATTATGTTCAAATGTAGATTTATCAAGTCCTACTGCGCTGTCACTTCTTCCAGTGATCGAAGACGTGACAGGTTTTCTATCCTAGGCTCCAAAATCACTGCAGATGGTGACTGCAGCCATGAAATTAAAAGACACTAGCCTCTTGGAAGGAAAGCTATAACAAACCCAGACAGCATATTAAAAAGCAGAGACATCACTTTGCCTATGGTAGTCAATGCTACGGTTTTTTCAGTAGTCATGTACGGATGTGAGAGTCAGACCATAAAGAAGGCTAAGGGCTGAAGATTGTGGTGTTGGAGAAGACTCTTGAAAGTATCTTGGACTGCAAAGAGATCAAACCAGTCAGTCCTAAAGGAAATCAATCCTGAATATTCATTGGGAAGGTCTGTTGCTAAAACTAAAAGTCCAATACTTTGGCCATCTGATGCAAAGAGCCAACTCATTGGAAAAGACCTTGATGTTGGGAAAGACTGAGGGCAAAAAAAAGGGAAAGTGGAGGATGAGATGGTTGGATGGATCACTAATTTAATGGACAAAAGTTTGAGCAAACTCTGGGAGACAGTCAAGGACAGAGGACCCTGTTGTGCTGCAGTCCGTGAGTTTGCTGAGAGTTGGACATGACTTACTGACTGAACAACAACAGGCAAAGATTATCCATTCAGTCTAAAATATCTGTATCACAGTTTAAGCTGTTTTATGGATTTCAGTCTTTGATATGACTTCATTTGATTTTCAAGAATTCTAACAGGAAATTTTTATAACCACCAATGTGGACTTTTCTTTACCTTTGTTTTAGAAACTATGCCCAAGAAAATCTCCATGCTTTGATAAAATAGAAATCCTTAAATAAGGCATTTTTCTAACAGTGAATATTTTTTAAATTAGACAATTTTTACCAAATGGAAAAAAAAACGCATTTAAAATGTGCTTTTAAACAAAATGGACTTAGAAAAAATATTCACTAGAAAGAAGTTTGAACTGTGCTGAAATCCAAATCTCTTGCAATAATATATATGCCAATTCATGAAATGTAAGTTAAAATTCTCAGTTTAACATTTTCAAAGATGATGTTAAGGTCAAAAATTTCATTTATATCATAGCACATACAAAAGGCATTACAAATATGGGCCACATTTATAAAGACATATAAAGAATGGCGATATAAATATTCCTATGAAACTTATAAGTTTTCCAATGCTCAATAAAAGCTTTCAGAATCACATTCAAAAGTATTCCATAAGTGTGATCACACCTGATCTGTCTACAGGTCATGTGGCAGGAGTGTTTGTTTACATTTATTCTGAGACCGCAGCCTATCCCAACACCTCTAACCACTACTACCATGCAAGTTATGAGCTGAACAGAGCCTCTTTTCTTTTCCTAGCCTCATGTATGGTTTGAGTCTCAAAATAAATGACAGACTATAATCACTAATAATTTCACATCTTAATTCACATATTTATCAGCCTTTCTTCCTGCAGATTTCTGCTTGAAGTCATCTGAGATTTCTAAAGGCAAATGAAAAAACAGAAGTTTTCATTTATCTTCTTTCTGCAAAAATCAGCTTCTTTTTATTTCTAGACCGTTATCTCAAGACTCAATCCTATTTCTGTCCTAATCTTTGAAAATGCTGATTGTCACCTGAATATCCCTTTTAATTACATTCTGTCTATTAAAACTTCCTCATTCTTTAAGATCATTTCACCTTCTTCAAGACAACTAAAATCTTCCATACCTATAAAGTTTCCTTTGATGCTGGTAGCTAATCATCTTGCTTCTCTTTTTCTATGAATTTGTTCTCACAATTTGAGTCAGTGTTACCAGTTAAACCTTCAATTGTTTTCTCCTTATTTTGTGCTTATTCATTTGCTACAAAGTGGGTTACAGATTCCTTAAAGGCACCATTATAAACATATTCTAGATACAGGATAAACAATACTCAATTGATTTCTCAGGAAAGGTTTCAAACCAACCATTAATTTAAGGTGCAGATTTGGCACCAGCCAATGGCTCATGTGCTAGTATACTAAGTGGAAAATAAACCAGTAAGGTATGCTACAGATATAAGGCCTATTTCAAAATCTAAATGAAAACATCCATTTGACAAGACACATACACCCTCATGTTCATAGTAGCACAATTTACAATTGCAAGACATGTAAGCAAAGCATGAAAGTGAAAAGTGAAAGTGAAGTCACTCAATAGTGCCCAACTCTTAGCGACCCCATGGACTGTAGCCTACCAGGCTCCTCCACCCATGGGATTCTCCAGGCAAGAATACTGGAGTGGGCTGCCATTTCCTTTTCCAAAAAAGAATGAAATACTGCCATTTACAGCAATGCGGATGGACCTAGAGAATATTATACTGAGTATCATAAATAAGTCAGACAGAGAAAGACAAATACTATATGATATCACTTATATGCAGGATCTAAAAAATAACATGAATGTGTATGCAGAACAGAAATAGACTCACAGATATATTAAAAAAGAAAAACTTATGGCTGCCAAGGGAAAAGGGATTGGGTAAGTGACAAATTAGCGGTATTGGATGAACAGATATTAACTACTATAAACAAAAATAGGTAAATAATAAGGATATACTGTATAGAACAGGAAATGATCTCTATTATCTTCTAATAACCTATAATAAATTACAAACTGCAAACATACTGAATCACTATGCTATATACCTGAAACTAATACAACGTTGTAAATCAACTATACTCCAATTAAAAAAAATCTTAGCATACTCAGACATAAACACAACTAAAAACAGAGGTTTATAACCATAAAGTAGTTTTCCAAGGTCAATGAGTCAACAGGTGGTGACATAGAAACTAAAGAAACTTCATTTAATTATCATAGCATAGTCTTATAATTCCAAAATGCCATTCATGATAAAACTTATTACAAAAACAGACAGAGCTCAAAATATTTTAGATGAACAAAATTATTGTGAGAACAGAAATAAGACATTATATTTTGGAATTATCAGATGGATAATTTAAGTACATTAAGCATGCAGTCTCCAGTTTGTGTCTATATATGCTCCTCTTCATGCCTGCTGAAGTCTTAGTGTGTGTGTGTCTGTGTGTAGAGATAAGCATTGAAAATTCCTGTCACTGCTGCTAAATAGGCAATTATCTTTTTTATTAAAAACAACATTACATCTTTTCTCACTTACACAAAAAAAGTAGTCTTCCTTTAATTTACATTATATTCTAATTTTTCTTATGTGAGATGGATTTACAACATAATGTTCAAGTGTTCTGTACTTCATTTTCTTTAAAAACATCAGTATATCTAATATATAAAAAGTTTTTCTCAGATCTGAATCATTTGAAAATCTAATCTCTACTATTGGCTGTATTTTGCATTGTAACGACAATTTTTAAAATGCCGTAATATAAAGAACTAGTCTTGCAAGAAAAATAAAAATCAACTTAGAAGCTAGTTCAAGGCCTTCATTTTTTGAGTGACATAACTGAGGGTTATGATTTTTCCCAAGTAAAAGTGCTTTATACATAACAAAATATTACTGTTAAATTATTGCTGTATGTTGCTACCCCAATTTCATGACAATACCAAACTATGAAGTTTATTTTGTGTTCGATAAAAGAACAAACAGATGTTTTCTCAGAGGAAAAAAAAAGATACATCCAGAGATATACGTATATACCATCATCAAACTTTTATATTATTTAAGGTTCGTATTATTTAGTTAGTTAGTTCAGTCACTCAGTCGTGTCTGACTTTTTGTGAACCCTTGGACTTTAGCACTCCAGGCCTCCCTGTTCATCACCAACTCTGGTAGTTTACTCAAACTCATGTCCATTGAGTCGGTGATACCATCCAACCATCTCATCCTCTGTCGTCCCCTTCTCCTCCCGCCTTCAGTCTTTCCCAGCATCAGGGTCTTTTCCAATGAGTCAGCTCTTCGCATCAGGTGGCCAAAGTATTGGAGTTTCAGCTTCAGTATCAGTCCTTCCAATGAATATTCAGGACTGATTTCCTTTAAGATTGACTGGTTGGATCTCCTTGCTCTCCAAGGGCCTCTCAAGAGTCTTCTCCAACGCCACAGTTCAAAAGCATCAGTTCTTCGGCACTTAGCTTTCTTTATAGTCCAGCTCTCAAATCCATACATGACTACTGGAAAAACCATAGCTTTGGCTAGGTGGCAAAGTAATGTCTCTGCTTTTTAATATGCTGTCTAGGTGGGTCATAACTTTTCTTCCAAGGAGCAAGTGTCTTTTAATTTCATGGCTGCAGTCACCATCAGCAGTGATTTTGGAGATTAGTATGACATTAATCCAAATCTGACCATTGTGAATACTTTTATGTCTTTTAATAAAAGTTCTAAATTAAAATCACTACAACTTGAACCTTATAGATCTAGAAAATATGACTTGCATCCCTTTTGAAAAAGAAAAGGATTTTATTATGTTGGTCAGGTTCAAAAGTCATTTTTCTTTCCCATCGTCTCTAAAATTGGCCTGCCATTGCTTTGTTCAGGAAGAGCAGAAAGCAGAGGATTTTTCCTATAGAAATTTGTCATTGTCTTATGCCACACAAGTCTTTGAGCTCAAAAAGGTCATGTACCACACCCCCTTTTGCATTTTCCCATAGCTCTCATTTATAAATTATTATTTACTATGAAATAATATGAAAAAAACTATGAAAGTAAAGTACATATGTCATGAGTTTAGAAAACAGTGGATATAAAAGACTCATGTTTCCACTTATACACTTTCTTCCTTTTTCTCAACCAGCTTTGTTTCATCCACTTATTTTGCATATTTTTAAAAATAAAGCATTAATATTAGTTATAGCCTATATGTTTGTATTTGATAATTACAAGAATGAACTGACATAGGATGCACAGCAGTTATTTTTGAACACCTCACAATAATAATTGTCTGACCTTTTAGTAAATGTGTTATCTATTTGTACTAAGAGATACAACAACCTATTCTCATTTTACAAAAAAAACAGACCAGTTACATATTATTCTTTCTTTCCTTCTCTGCCTCATCACAACCATGAAAACTTTTTTTTATATATATAAATTTATTTATTTTAATTGGAGGCCAATTACGTTACAATATTGCATTGGTTTTGCCATACATCAACATGAATCCACCACGGCTGTACACGTGTTCTTCAGCCTGAACCTTCCTCCCTGTACCATCTCTCTGGGTCGTCCCCGTGCACCAGCCCCAAGCATCCTGTATCCTGCATCGAACCTGGACTGACGACTCTTTTCATATATGATATTATACATGTTTCAATGCCATTCTCCCAAATCATTCCACCCTCTCCCTCTCCCACAGAGTCCAAAATACTGTTCTAGACATCTGTGTCTCTTTTGCTGTCTCGCATATAGGGTTATCATTACCATCTTTCTAAATTCCATATATCTGCATTAGTATACTGTATTGGTGTTTTTCTTTCTGGCTTACTTCACTCTGTATAATAGGCTCCAGTTTCATCCACCTCATTAGAACTGATTCAAATATATTCTTTTTGATGGCTGAGTAATACTCCATTGCGTATATGTACCACAGCTTTCTTATCCATTCGTCTGCTGACGGACATCTAGGTTGCTTCCATGTCCTGACTATTATAAACAGTGCCGCGATGAACACTGGGGTACAGGTGTCTCTTTCAATTCTGGTTTCCTCAGTGTGTATGCCCAACAGTGAGACTGCTGGGTCATAAGGCAGTTATGCTGGGAGGGATTGGGGGCAGGAGGAGAAGGGGACAACCGAGGATGAGATGGCTGGATGGCATCACCGACTCGATGGACGTGAATCTGAGTGAAATCCGGGAGTTGGTGATGGACAGGAAGGCCTGGCATTCTGCAATTCATGGGGTTGCAAAGAGTCAGACACAACTGAGTGACTGAACTGAACTGAAGCTTTTAAAAGAAACTTGTCTGATCTTTAGAACTGAGACCTAAAACGTAGGACACGAATGAGATAATATTTTACTGGGTAGAAATATATTTGAGCACAGAATGGGCTTCCTGAAAGCTTCAACTTTTAGTACAGATTGTTCTGCTATGCTTGCCCAGAAAAATAATGTTGACCCTTCTAAACAGGAGATTACAGTGGAAATGTCAAACAAGTTCATTGTTCTCTTTTCTTCATTTGAACGTTTTTGGGTTTTTGTGTGTTTTTTACTAACATCAATAAAGCCATCCAGAAACACTTCAGTTCTAAAAAGCCAACAGAAAACAACATGTAACAAAAGAATGATGCACTTAGGCAATAGCAGTCTCCAGACTGGCATTCATCACATTTAATGGAAAAAAAATTGGTGAGTATTTATCTTACATAAGAATGTATCTTCTCACCAATAAGTTTTTGAATAGGCTGTAAACAGAATACATTTTAGCTTTTATTTTTGATCAGTAATTACCTACATTCTATCGCAAAAAGGAATGCTATCAATTTTTGATTTGCATTTCTTGCCTCCCTTTATTAGTAATTCATTCAACAAATATTAATTGAATGCCTTCTATGTGCCAGGCACCTTTTAGGTGGTTGGAGCACAGTGATAAACACAGATTTCTGCATCTGTAAATCTTTTGAGTGAGGAAACGGAGAGAATATAAACAATAAATCCAAGAAACCTAGATACTAGAAGGAGATGAGCACGTCGAACAGAACACGTGGCTCAGGAATGCTCTGCAGGGATGGTTTGCAGTATTAATTAGAGTAGGATAGGTTCTTCCAGGCAGGAGGAGCAGTCAGAACAAAGGCTTTACAACGGAAGTGTCTGACCTGTTAGGAAAAAAAAATCAAGGAGGAGGTGGGAGTAATAAGAGACAAAGGCAGGGAGGTTAGGGAGGCCTTCCACATAGAAGCTTGTAGACTATAGTAAGGAGTCTGCTTCTGTTCTCAGAGAGGGGACCCACACGGAAAGGCCAGATCAAGCTAATAAAAAGACACAATTTAAGTATCACTTTCAGATACACAATAAATATATACTTTAGCATAAACATGTTCTGTGGAATACATATACTAAAAAATTATCTGAATAATTTTATTACACGTATGCTACATGCAATACTTGGGACATACTTATTTCTAAATTATGTATTCTTTATCTGAAAAATCAAAATTAACTGAATGTTCTGTATTTACTCTGGCAACCCTAAATCTTGGGAGGACTTTAACCAAAGGAATGACATGACCTGGCTTATTTAAAATGATCGCTGTGTACAGAGAAATAGTTTAAATAGTCTACCTTTATAATGACTTATTTATAATGATCCTTGCTGCCCAGAGAATAAACCCAAGTGAGGCAAGGACAGAAATCAGGATATACATGGTAGCTTTTGCTGTGGTCCATGTGACAGATTCATGGTACATGGAACCAGGAATATAGACAGTAGGAGATAGGAAGGGTGAGAAAAGGCAAGATCAGGAAAGAATGAGAAAAGAAAAAATAAAAAAGCAGGACATGTTATTCACTTATTATTGTATGTATAAGCAGATATATTTGATATGCACAAATCTGATTAATCTAGACTAATTGGTTATGTAATCATTTCTTTTGAAAATTATCAAGAAAAAAGAAAGAATATCTCCACTGCAGACTTGAATAAGAAAGTAGAAGTGCAAAGGAAGACTCTAGAAATCAAAACACTTGAGTCATTTGTCACTTGCATGTATGTGACTTGAGATAAATCACAATCTCTCAGAACTCCAGTTTTCTTTCATAAATGTGGATATAAATTTCTTCCTTCTTTACTTCACCAGGTTATTCTGAAGACTAGATGAGTCTGGATTCCTCTGACTGTCTCTAATGTGTCATGTAGGTACCAGTTACTATAAATATTGAGTTATAGGTAAATCATATGGATATAACTATGCAAGAGGGAAAATAAAGGATTTGATAAGATGAAAAAATGCCCTATTTCTTATTCAAGGAACGATAACTAAAACAACTTTTTTCTTCTAGGTAACAAATCAAAAGTACTGAGAATCCATAATGGTCTTTGGAAAATCATGCCCATGTCTCAATTCACCTTTCTTCTTGATACTTCATCTTTTTTCTTTCAACAGAAGCAAACAGACAGCATGTATTAGTACATTCTTCTCAGTGTAATGGTGTTTTCCACAGAGAAGAAAAGTAAACTTCATACACATTCAGTTGCTGTTTATCTCAGAAAATGATTTAGGAATCATAGTGAAATAGAGTCAAAACAATAACTAAGAATTAAAAGCCCCTAACATAATAGATTTTCCAGTGCTGGAATCAGTGTCCAAAGTGAAGTGAGGAACTTCACTGCCAGTATCTATCTATTAATCCATCATCCAACCATCAAAATTATTTCTTAAGCATTCATGTATGAGAGTCTATCAGTTCAGTTCAGTCACTGAGTCGTGTCTGACTCTGCGACCCCATGAATTGCAGCATGCCAGGCCTCTCTGTTCATCACCAAATCCCAGAGTTTAGCCAAACTCAGGTCCATCGAGTTGGTGAAGCCATCCAGCCATCTCATCCTCTGTCGTCCCCTTCTCCTGCCCCTGCTCCATACAAGCATCAGAGTCTTTTCCGGTGAGTCAACTCTTTGCATGAGGTGGCCAAAGTATTGGACTTTCAGCTTCAGCATCAGTCCTTCCAATGAATACCCGGGACCAATCTCTTTTAGGATGGACTGGTTGGATCTCCTTGCAGTCCAAGGGACTCAAGAGACTTCTCCAACACCACAGTTCAAAAGCATCAATTCTTCAGCGCTCAGCTTTCTTCACAGTCCAACTCTCACATCCATACATGACCACAGGAAAAACCATAGCCTTGACTAGATGGACCTTTGTTGGCAAAGTAATGTCTCTGCTTTTCAATATGCTATCTAGGTTGGTCATAACTTTCCTTCCAAGGAGTAAGCGTCTTTTAATTTCATGGCTGCAATCACAATCTGCAGTGATTCTGGCACCCAAAAAAATAAGGTCTGACACTGTTTCCACTGTTTCCCCAGCTATTTCCCATGAAGTGATGGGACCAGATGCCATGATCTTAGCTTTCTGAATGTTAAGATTTAAGCCAACTTTTTCACTCTCCTCTCACTTTCATCAAGAGGCTTTTCAGTTCCTCTTCACTTTCTGCCATAAGGGTAGTGTCATCTGCATATCTGAGGTTACTGATATTTCTCCCAGCAATCTTCATTCCAGCTTGTGCTTCTTCCTGCCCAGAGTTTCTCATGATGTACCCTGCATAGAAGTTAAATAACCAGGGTGACAATATACAGCCTTGACACACTCCTTTTCCAATTTGGAACCAGTCTGTTGTTCCATGTCCAGTTCTAATTGTTGCTTCCTGACCTGCATATAGGTTTCTCAAGAGGCAGGTCAGGTGGTCTGATATTCCCATCTCTTTCAGAATTTTCCACTGTTTATTGTGATCCACACAGTCAAAGGCTTTGACATAGTCAATAAAGCAGAAATAGATGTTTTCTGGAACTCTCTTGCTTTTTCCATGATCCAGTGGATGTTGGCAATTTGATCTCTGGTTCCTCTGCCTTTTCTAAAACCAGCTTTAACATCCAGAAGTTCATAGTTCACATATTACTGAAGCCAGGCTTGGAGAATTTTGAGCATGGCTTTACTAGAGTGTAAGATGAGTGCAATTTTGTGGTAGTTTGAGCATTCTTTGACATTGTCTTTCTTTGGGATTGGAATGAAAACTGACCTTTTCCAGTCCTGTGGTCACTGCTGAGTTTTCCAAATTTGCTGGCATATTGAGTGCTGCACTTTCAAAGCATCATCTTAGAATATCCAAAATTAAAAATAAACAAAAAGAAAACTACTATTCTCACAAGAATTGTACATCAATAACTAAAATGTTACTTAGAATATGATAAGTACTATAGGAGAAATACAGATAATAGAGAGAGGAATGGGCATGGCTAGAGTTGGTCAGAAAGGCTATAGTTATGGGAGAGTTGTTAGGCAGTAGACTATAAAAGCATAGCTCACTGTGGTTAATAAGTAGGGCAAATGGAAGGAATAGATAAAGCTAAGGTGCAAGATAGGTTAATCCACCAATATGGAAAATGTTAAGTGTGAGATGAAGGTATATGGTGTTATTATGTTAGCAAACATAAGCTATTGAAGGCTTTTGAGCTGACAACACTATAAGAATCAAAATTAAGAAAAATCAATCTGGCCATTATGAAGAATTGAATGCAGTGAGACAAACTAGAAACCTATTACAATTGTCCGTTGGAAAGATGACAACAGAATGAAAAGGATTATGTGTGAAGTACATTATCAGGATTGCAATGAAATGAGTGCAGTAACAGCAATGTAAAATAAGGACAGTAAGCCCATGATAGAAGTTCATCTGTCTCTAATTTAAAAGATGAGCATTAGGAATACCCAAGAATTAATACAGTAACTTTAAGGAGCCTTCAAAGGACCCTAACTCTCCATGCTACCATTCTTGTATGGCTCCTATCTTAAGTTTTCTAAAGATGATGACTGTATCTCCATCATAGCATCTCCATTTCAGCCCTGGATAACAAAGTAGAAGTTCAAAAAAAGAATGCCCTCTACTCTGAGTCAGCTTCCTTTAAGCAACCTAATGGAAGGCACCCAAAATTTCCAATGACATCTCAGTTGTGAACTTGGCTATGTGACCAACCTTAGCTAAAGGGAAATCTGGGTAATATAGTCCAGTTAATGCAGGCAGAAACTAAAATTGGGAGTTTTAAGGTATATCAGGTTATGTAAATAGCAATTTCTGCCACAAACTGAGACATAGAGGATTTGATGAGCAATTTAATAGAGAACAGGGCCTAAGTAAAGACAAGAAAATTAGAGATGTCAAAGTTGTAAGACTGGATATCTGAGTTAATTTCTGTGACTATAAGAGAAATAATAAAATTCTCAGAAAGCTTAAGTTGAAAAAGAGGAGGAATTGGATTAGGTTGAAATATCCACAAGCATAAAATTATGGTCTCTGTTGCAAATATTTTAAAACACTGGAATCTGTCATATTTTCATAGTAGCTTTAAAAGATCTGGCATAATTAAGCCAAGTTTATTCTGTTACCTGTCTAGTGAATTATTTTGGATGGCTAGTTTTTCTAGCCAAATTACATTAATACAGGTAGAGTCATTAATTATTTCAAAATTATTTTCACCATCACTTTTTGTTGCCTTAACAATACAATGTTTGAAAAATCTTGGAAAATTGGTGAATTTTTCTTTAACCTGATTGCACAGTATTATAATTATAATCAAAGTTCAATTGTGATATTAAATTCTTTCATCCAGTTAATCAACAAATATTTATGAACATCTATCATATGACAGGCACTGTTGGAAGTGCTGAAATAAGGTAGTCAGTAAAACAGATACAGTATTTTCCACTAGAAGCTTACATTCTAGAAGGAGTATGGTAGGAATTGAGAGGTCAGGTGTATAGATATTTGAGACAAAGACTGATGATAGTAGAGGGGAGATGAGCCGTGTAAACAGCCAGGTAAAAAGCCCTGCACACAGAGGCAAGAGTAGATGTGAGGTCTAAAAACAAGGGGAAGGAGAAATGATAGCAGGCATGAAATCATACGGTGACTTGTAACACATGAAAAGGACTTTATTTTAAAATATTTTAAAAACGAAACTGGTTTGAAGAGGTTATTGGTTTGCAGATAGTGACTTTATATTAGGAAAGAAATCAACTCACTTTTTAAATGTACTTCCTTGAAAAAATTGCTATAACTGTTCTACTTGTTTGCTTTGTGTTCTGTACTAATCTTGAAAAGAGCTGATCCACAGCACTGCATATCAGAACTAAACCTAGAGTACGTGAATCTGCAATTTCTTGTGTGCATTGTCTAACACTGCTCTTCCTACAGGCCAAAGGGTGACTTCTATGATCTTCTCAAAGCTATTTTCTTTTGATATGGAGCACACAAGTTGAAGTCCTAAACCTAGCATAGGTCTCCATGGTTACAAGAGGACAAGCTGCCTCTCCATGCCCAAAAGAGCTGGATTGTTTTCAGCTGAAAATGAATACCACCCAGGCTGCAGTTTCAGAGTGACATACTCAGTAAGTAGTGACACGTTTTTATTCCAATAAAAACAGAATTCATTTAATTCAGATTAAGGACAAAATGAAGAGCATTAATTCAGGCACTTAATATTCCAGCCTACGCTGAGACATGTTCAAGAACATGAACCCAGGAGGTCAACTGTTCAATTATGAATTCACTGAACACTATGCTCAAAGTGGAAATCTCTTTCCAGAATTAGAAAAAGAAGTTGAAGTCAACCAATAATTGATACCTATTTTCCTGGGAATATATGTGTGTGCGCATGTGTGTGCATATATATATAAATATATACATATACATATGCTTGCTGCTGCTGCTGCTGCTGCTGCTCCTGCTAAGTCGCTTCAGTCGTATCTGACTCTGTGCGACGCCGTAGGCAGCACACCAGGCTCCGCCGTCCCTGGGATTCTCCAGGCAAGAACACTGGAGTGGGTTGCCATTTCCTTCTCCAATGCATGAAAGTGAAAAGTGAAAGTGAAGTTGCTCAGTCGTGTCCGACTCTTCACGACCCCATAGACTGCAGCCCACCAGGCTCCTCCGATCATGGGATTTTCCAGGCAAGAGTACTGGAGTGGGGTGCCATCGCCTTCTCCGATACATATGCTTACATATATGCTATTCTGTACTTAGTCACTCAGTCATTTCCGACTCTTTGTGACCCCATGGGCTGTAGCCCGCCAGGCTCCTCTGTACATGGGGATTCTCCAGGGAAGAATACTGGAGTGGGTTACCATGTCCTCCTCCAGGGGATCTTCCCATCCCAAAGACTGAACCCATGTCTCCCACGTTGCAGGTGGATTCTTTGAGCCACAAGAGAAGCACATGAATACTGGAATGGGTAGCCTATCCCTTCTCCAGTGAGTCTTCCTTGCCCAGGAACTGAACTTGGGTCTCCTGCAATGCAGGAAGATTCTTTAGCAGCTGAGCTACCAGGGAGCTACCATATATATATATACACGGAATTTGTTTATTGTTCATGTGTGGACTTTATCCCTTAAGTATACATATGAATCCTCCAATTTAAGAAAGAAATTCTACATGTGTCCACTTTAAATGATTTATTTCTTTTTCAGTACTCTTATGATCAAATAATAATGCTTTAATTCAGAAAGCTTTAACATATTGCTATTTACCTGTCTTCCCAATTCCTCCAATGCTCCTTCTAGAACGTAATAATATTTTATATTATCCAAAAAGTTTACACTGAATAATTTTGTCAATTTTGAGTGTAGATATAATTTTTTAAAACCCTTCACATTCCACAGAGTTTGGAATGGAGCTGTTTCATTGATGCCCAGCCTAAGGATAGGCTTGTGTGTCTCTCTGCAGACTGTGAGCTACAGGAACCAGAAGAACAATAGAGGTAGGCCTGACCAACAGGTGTTTCTATGTGTAGGGAAAAGAAACCAAATGAGAAGATAGGACAGTACGTTGAACAGTGAATGAATTATAGAAGCAAGAAATTAAAGGAAAAAAAATTGAAGGAATGATGGATTTGGCTTCCATTTTATAGTCTTAAAAAGGACATTGTGCTCATGGATATAAGATAGTAATCAGCCAGGCTGCAAATACAGATTCTTAAATGTAAACATTTCCAAAAATTTATATAAAGAATTATACACCAAAACCAGGTGGGATTTATCCCAGGTTTAAAAGCTGGTTAAACATTTTAAAAGTAATATAATCAAGATGCAGCTTTGATCCCTGGGTCAAGAAGATCCCCTGGAGGAGGGCATGGCAACCCACTCCAGTATTCTTGCCTGGAAAATCCCATGGACAGAGCAGCCTGGTGGGCTACAGTCCATGGGGTTGCAAAGAGTCCTACATGACTAAAGCAGCTTAGCACAGACCACATCAAGAGACTTAAAAAATAAAAATAAAATGATCATATCAATAAATGTAGAAATAGCATTTGAAAAAAATCTCATACTCATTATAATAAAAATCTCTCAGGAAAAGGCATAGAGAATGTCCTTAACCTGATCCAAGAAACCTACATCATCCTAAATGGTGAAAACCTACATCATCCTAAATGGTGAAAACCCATCCTAAATGGTGAAAATCCCAATCGAATCAGGTACTAGGAAAAGATGTCTCCTACTCCTTTTTAACATTTTGTTGGAAGTATTTATTACTAATGCAGTAGGCAAGAAAATAAAAGTTCTCCAAGTTAGAAAGGAGATAATAACATCTTCATTTGCAGATAACATGGTCTACGTAGAATATCCCAAAAAACTGACAAAAAAAACCTGGAGATAATAAACAATTATACAAGCAGGATAAATGCTTAACATACAATAGTTAATCATTTTGGTATATATCAACAATGAAGTAGAATTTGAAATTTAAATATACCCAGTATCATTTGCATTGTAGACAGATGATTTACCATCTGAGCCACCAGGGAAGTCCATCATTTACATTAGCATCCCTCAAAAAATGTAATACTTAGGTATAAATCTAATAAAATATACACAAGACCTATATGAGGAAAACTACACAACTCTGATGAACAAAATCAATGAAAAACTAAATAAATGGAGAAATATTTCATGTTCACATGCTAAGTCTCTTCAGTTGTGTCTGACTCTTTGCAACCCTATGGACCATAGCCTGTCAGAGTCCTCTGTCCATGGGATTTCCTGGGCAAGAGTACTGGAGTAGGTTGCTATTCCCTTCACCAGGGGATCTTCCCAACCAAGGGACTGAACCCAGCTCTCCTGCATTGCAGGCGTATTCTTTACCATTTGAGCCACCATAATAATGTGTTCATGTATGGATGTGAGAGTTGGACTGTGAAGAAAGCTGAACGCCGAAGAATTGATGCTTTTGAACTGTGGTGCTGGAGAAGACTCCTGAGAGTCCCTTGGACTGCAAGGAGATCCAACCAGTCCATTCTGAAGGAGATCAACCCTGGGATTTCTTTGGAAGGAATGATGCTGAAGCTGAAGCTCCAGTACTTTGGCCACCTCATGCAAAGAGTTGACTCATTGGAAAAGACTCTGATGCTGGGAGGGATTGGAGGCAGGAGGAGAAGGGGATGACAGAGGATGAGATGGCTGGATGGCATCACCGACTCGATGGAATTAGTTTGAGTGAACTCCGGGAGTTGGTGATGAACAGGGAGGCCTGGAGTGCTGCGATTCATGGGGTTGCAAAGAGTCGGACATGACTGAGCGACTGAACTGAACTGAACTGAACATGTGTTCACTGGAGGGACTGTTGTTGAAGCTGAAATTCCAATACTTTGGCCACCTGATATGAAGAGCTGACTCATTTGAAAAAACCCTGATGTTGGGAAAGATTGAGGGCAGGAGGAGAAGGGGACAACAGAGGATGAGATGGTTGGATGGCATCACCGACACAATGGACATGGGTTTCGGTGCACTCCGGGAGTTGGTGATGGACAGGGAGGCCTGGCGTGCTGTGGTTCATGGGGTCTCAAAGAGTCAGACATGACTGAGCATCTGAACTGAACTGAATATGATTATACCATAATTAATAGTTTAAAAAAATTAAAAGTTTTCTCCTAAGACAAAGGAAAAGACAGGTATCTCTTTTCACCACTTCTATTCAATACCATATTGAAGGTTCTACCAGGAATAATTATACAAGAAAAACAAAAGACATCCAGATTAGAGATACGAAAATATTTGTTGATGATGTCATATTCTATACATAGACATTCTAAAGAATCCATAGAAAAATGATTATGGTTAAAACATAAGTTCAGGAAAAAAAGATAAGAATATACATTAGCAATAAACAATTTGAAAGTAAAATTTAAAACACACATTTACTTAAAAGTAGCATCAAAAATATTTCCCATTAAATTTAACAAAAATATGCAAATGCTGTGCTTAGTCACTCAGTCGTGCCTGGCTCTTTGCGATCCCTAAAAATATCATTGAAATACATTGAAGATTTAAGTATATGAAGATACATCCAGTGTTTGTGGATTGTAAGATTTTATATTAATAAAGCGATTATCCTAAAATTTATATCTAGATGAAATGCAATCACTATAAAATACGAGCTGCCTTTCTATTGAAAATATAGACAAAAATGATCCTGTAATTCATAGAATATTTAAGAAGCCCATAAGAGCTAAAACAAGCTCAAAAAGAAAAAATTCAGTAAAATCACATTTCTCTATTTCACAGTTCTACAACATTTGGTAATCACAACTCTGTCGTACTTAAGGATAGATCTAGAAATCAATGGAATAAAATTGAGATTCCAAAACAAATCCAAATAATGATTAGTAATTTATTTTGACAAGGATGTAAAAACAACTCAATGAGGAAAGAATAGTCTTTTCAAAAAATGGTTCTAGGAAAATGCCAAAAATGTACATGAGAGATTTAAAATTATAAAACTCTTAGATGAAAATTATATAACATATTTAAATGCTAGGCAATGATTTCTCAGATATGACAATTAAGTATAACCAACAAAAGAAAGTATATAGAAATTAGACTTCACCAATTTTTTTTTATTTGTGCTTCAAAAGATACTGTTAATATAAGTATTATAAAAAGAAGGTGTCAGCATCATGGTGGAACCAGATGTTCCGTTTGTCTTCCCTTTAATCTACAATCAGTGAAACACCATAATTCAACAAAACTACCTCTGACACACTCATCATGATATCAAATAATTTCACACACCTGTACATCTAAATGTGTGTAGACTGGAACACATAGAGGAGGTAAAATAGGGGGAACAGTAAAGGTGGTACCTGTGATCCTGGGGCAACAGTCAAGATGGCTAAAGCTGCAAGTGACATAAAGGAAGCAGCACACATGATTCTTCCTCTGGGCCACAGAAGCATCCACGGCCACAGAGAAATGGACAGCAGTGGCATTGGGACCTTCAAACCCATCCCCCATTGCAGAAATGCCCATGACTCTGGTCCTCCACCCCTACCCACAGTGATGATGCCGACAAACTCAACACTCAGGGACACAGCAGAGGCCCCACAACCCCAGCTGCCCTCAACCCACCCCCTCCCTCTGTGGCAGTGTGTCCCACAACTCAGGAGACCTGGGGTGTGACAGAAGCATCCGCCACCCCAGTGCCCCAGGAGGCAGCACCAGGGGCACCAACAGCAGCAAAGTACCAAAAACTCTGGATAAAACAAACGAACAATTCAAAGGCATCAGGCAACACCTCTGACAGAGGTAGCAGAGGGTGGAAAGTGCTAATTCTCATATAGAACCAGAGGCCGCTCAGGTAAGAGAAAACCAAAATTGTGCTGTACCGCCACCTACTGGAAAACAAAAGGAAGACCTCTAATTTCTAATCTGTTGAGTCAGAATCAAGCACAAAGATGTTCCTGCTTCAAATGCCAAGTTAGAGGAACAACTTGTCAAGCACCATGAAGAACCACAGTAAAACTGTATTACAGAAAGAAAATGATGATTTTTCAAATACAAAACTTAAAATCACAGAATATTGATATCTAATTGACAGAGAATACAAAATAGCTGTCATGAAGAAACTCAACAAGCTACAAGAAAACTCAGAACAGAGGACTACTTTAGCAAAGAGACTGAAACTCTAAAATATATCTAACAGATTCTGAAGATGAATACCTCTATAAATAGCTGCAGAATACATTATAAAGCACTGGAAATAGTGCAGACCATTTGGAAGAGAGAATTAGTGAGAGTGAAGATAGAAATCTACAAATGTTTCAGAAATAGAGGAATTAAGATCTAAAAAAAAAGGAAATTTTACTATTTGACCTTATAAGAAGGGCAACCGTAAGATATTCTGACAATGAGCACCAAAGAAGAGAGGCATAAGGAAACAGAAAGTTTGTTTAGAGAAATAATGGCTGAGAACTTCCCAAACCTCAGTTCAGTTCAATTCAATCACTCAGTCGTGTCCGACTCTGCGATCGCATGGACTGCAGCATGCAAGCCTTCCGTGTTCAGCAGCAACTTCCGGAACCTACTCAAACTCATGTCTATCGAGTCAGTGATACCATCCAACCATCTCATCCTCTGTCATCCCCTTTTGCTCCTGCCTTCCATCTTTCCTAGCATTAGGGTCTTTCCAAATGAGTTCAGTTCTTTGCATCAGGTGGCCAAAGTATTGGAGTTTCAGCTTCAGCATCAGACCTTCCAATGAATATTCAGGACTGATTTCCTTTAGGATGGACTAGTTTGATCTCCTTGCAGTCCAAGGGACTCTCAAGAGTCTTCTACAACACCAGTGCTGAAATTCTGCAGCACTCAACTTTCTTTATAGATATACAAACCCATGAAACTAGAATACCTAGTTACTGAAACATAAAAAGACCTTCTCTAAGACACATTATATCAAACTGTCAAAAGTCACTGAAAAAGAAAGAATTTTAAAGTCAGCCAGAGAGGGAAAAAATGGTAACCTACAATGGAACCCCTATTAGGCTATCAGCAGATTTTTCAGCAGAAATTCTACAGGCCAAGAGAGAAAGGAGTATCATACTTAAAATACTGAAAGATTAAAAACTGTCAGCCAAGAATACTCTATCCAGTAAAGTTATCCTTCAGATATGAAGAATAAATAAAAGCTTTCTCAAACAAGCAAAAGCTGAGGGAGTTCGCCAACACTAGACCTGCCTAACAAATGATGAAAGCTCTTCTGCCAGAAAATACGGCAAAAGTAAAAAAAACTTTGAGTAAGGTGATAAGTAAAATCAGATCAGAAAATGTCAACTATCAGTAGGTTTTTGAACACTTCATTAAATCATAAAAGGTATAGGGGAGAGTGCAGTATAAAATTAGTATAGCTACTTCAATATGGTAACAAACTCACAACATACAAAGGGGTAATCTGAGACAACAAAAAATAAAGGGGGAAGGGAAAAGAGTGAACCCATATAGGCCTACGAAGATAGGATGCTATCAGCAGAAAAAGGACTGCTATTTCTATGAGACATTTTACTAAACTTCATGGTAACCACAAAACATAAATCTAAAGCAGAGCCATGAAATATAAAAAAAAAGAATGTGAGAAAAAAATCATTAAAAAAAAAAAAACAACAGAAGACAGAAACACAAGGGGGAAAGGGAGATATTGAATAACCAGAAAACAAAAGACAAAATGGAAGTACTAACTCATTTATCAATAATCACCTTAAACATAAATGTGTTGAATTCACCAGTCAAAAGACACAGAAGGCCTGGATGGATTAAAAGCCAACATTATCCTGTTTCCTGGATACTCACCTCAGCTCTAAAGACAAACATGGGATCAGGATGAAAGCCTAAAAGATGATACTCCAAGCAAATGGCAGCCACAGGTAAGCAGGTATGGCCATACTCACACAACCAGACTTCAAGCCAAAAAAGGTAACAAGAGTCAAAGATGGACATTATAAAGGGGACAATAATCAAAAAAGACATAATCATTATTAATATCTACACACCTAACACAGGAGCACTGAAATATGTTAAAGCTACGATCAATATACCTAAAAGGAGAAACTGACAGCACCGCAGTAAAAGTAGGACCTTAAACACACACTTATATCAATGGATAAATCAGGCAGGCAGTCAACAAGGAAACAGAAGATTTAAATGAAACATTAGACTAGAAGGGCTTGATTTATACGGAACAGTCCCGTCCATGCAGCAAAATATATATTCATCTCTAGTGTACCTGAAACATTCTCAGGATAGAATGTATGTTAAGACATAAAATGAGTCTCAATAAATCTAAGATAAGTGAAATACTATCAAGCATCTTTTCTGATCAAAATGGTGAGAAATTCGAAACCAATAAGAAGAAAGCTGGAAAACAATCACAAATACGTGGAGACTGAACAACATGCTATTGAACATCTAGTGGATCAATAAAGAAATCAAAGGATGAATAAAAATACCTGAAAACAACAACAACAACAAAAAAAAAACACAAAAATTTAACATTTTTGAGATGCAGCAAAGGTAGTACAAAGAGTAAAGTTTATAGCAATACAGGCCTACTTCAAGAAATTTAAAAAGCTCAAATAAACAATTTAAACTCACCCCTAAAGGAATTAGGAAAAGAACAAATGAATCCCGAAGAGAGTAGAAGGAAGGAAATAATAGAGATCAGAAGAAATATGAATAGAGAATAAAAGCACAATAAAAATTCAATAAACTAAGAGCTAGTTTTTTGAAAATATAAAATTAACAAACCTTTAGCTAAATTCAGTAAGAGAGAGAAGGCACTGATAAACAGAATCAGTAAAAAAAATAGAAATAACACAAAAATACAACAGATTATAAGGGAATATTATAAATAGCTATACACTAACATATTGTAAAATCTAGAAGAAATGGATGAATTCTTGGAATCATACAACCTTCCAAAACTGAATCATGAAGAAGTAAAATATCTGAATACTGATCACTAGTAGGACATGAGTTTCAGCAAACTTCGGAAGATGCTGAAGGACAGGGAAACCCAGTGTGCTGTAGTCCATAGATTTGCAAAGAGTAAGACACATCTTAGAGACTGAACAACAAAAGAAATGTGATTAAAACAGTAATTTTAAAAACCACCCAAAAAGAGCTCCATTGGTAATTACTACCAAACATTTAAAATAGATTTAATATCTATTCTCAAACTCTTTCAAATATTGAAGAGGAGGTGATACTTACTAACTCATTTTAAAAGTTTAATACTACCATGATTCCAAAACTAGACAAAGGACAAACACACACACAAAAAATTAAAAGCCAGTATCTCTGATGATTGTAGATGGGGAAAATCTCAACAAAATACTAGCAAACCAAATACAACAGTACATTAAAAGGATCATCCTTTGCGATCAACTGGGATTTATTCCAGGGATTCAAGGATAGTTCAGCATCTACAAATCAATCAACATTTTACACTGTAACAAAATGATGGAAAAAATTATATCTCAATAGATATATTAAAAAGCATTTGAAAATATTCAACACCTATTTATGGTAAAGAATTATAAATAAAATGGGTATAGAAGGAATGTACCACAACATAATAAAGGCTAGATGTCTCAATAAACCTACATCTATTGTCACATTCAATGGTGAAAAGCTGAAAGTTTTTCCTCTGAGATCAGGACAGAACAAAACACTGATGCCCATCCTCACCAACTTTATTCAACATGATATTGGAAGTTTTATCCAGAGCAATTAGGAAAGACAAGGCAATAAATGGCATTCAAATTGGAAAAGTAAAATTACAGGGTACAAAATCAATGTACAAAGAATTGTTGCACTTTTATATACTTAACAGCAAATAACAGAAAGAGAATTTATGAAAACAATCCCACCATTTATAATAACAAAAAGAATACCTAGGAATGAAATTAACCAAAGAGGTAAAAGATGTAAAATGAAAGCTATAAGACATTATTGATATAAATTAACAAAGACACAAAGAAACAAAAAGATTCTCCATGTACATGTACTGAAAGAATTAACATTATTAAAATATCCATACTATCTAAAACAATACAAAAATTCAATGCAATTCCTATCAAGATCCCAGGGACATTTTTCACAGATATAGAAGCCACTATGAAATTAGAACCACTATTTGACAGCAATTCATAAAAATGAACTCAAAATGAATTAAAGATTTGAATGTAAGACCTGAAACCATAAAACTCCAAGTAGAAAACATAGACAGTGCACTCTTTGATATTGGTCTTAGCAATATTTTTCTGTATATGTCTCCTCAGACAAGGAAACAGAAGCAAAAATAAACAGTTGGAACTACATCAGAGCTCTGCACAGTAAAGGAAACCATCGACAAAATGAAAAGACAACCTATCAGATGGGAAAAGATTTTTGTAAATCATATATTTTATGAGTAGTTAATATTCAAATTATATAAAGAACTCATACAACTCAACAACAAAAACAACCTGATTAAAAAATAAGCAGACAAGCTGAATAGACATTTTTCCAAAGACATACAGATGGCCTAAAAGCACATGAAAAGGTGCTCAGCATTACTAATCCACAAGGAAATGCAAATTAAAGCCACATTCTGACCTCATATCTGTTAGAATAGCTATTATCAAAAAGGTAAGAAATAATAGGTGCTGATGAAGATGTGGAGAGAAGGAAATCCCTATATACTGTTGCTAGAAATGTAAAATGGTATTATAGAAACCAGGCTTCCCTGATGGCTCAGACAGTGAAGAATCTTCCTGCAATGCAGAAGACCCAGGAGACACGGGTTTGATCCCTGGGTCAGTAAGATCTCCTGGAGAAGGGAATGGTTACCCACTCCAGTATTCTCACCTGGATAATTCCATAGAAGAGGAGTCTGGCAGGTTACAGTCCATGGGATCTCAGAGTCAGACATGACTGTGTAACTAACCATCATCATCATCACTGTGGAAAATAGAATGAAGACTCCTCAAAAAATTAAGAGTTATCACATGTTCCAGCTATTTCACTCCTGTGTATTTATCTGAAGATTACAAAAACAATGACTGAAAAAGACATATGTACCTCTAAGTTCACTGCAGCATCATTCAAAATAGCCAAGATATGGAAACAACTTAAGTGCCCATCAATGGATGAATGAATAAGGATGTAATATATATTTATAATTGGAATACTGGTCACCACAAAAATAGATGGAACCTTGCCAAAACAAAAACAAACATGTAGATACAGAGAAAAGAGCAGTCAGCAGTCACAAGAAGGTTGGGGGGATGGTGAAACGGGTATAGTGGGGTCAATCTTATGCTGATGGATGAAAACTAATCTTTTGATGGTGAGCATACTATAGTGTATACTGACACTGAAATACAGTATATTCATGAAACTTACATAACGTTATAAAGCAATGTTACATCAAAAAGAAGACAAGAAATGAAAAAGAATCTACACAGTGGGAAAGTATTACTAAGTCATATATTTTAGAGTGGCCTAAAATCCAGAATATATAAACAAATATTACTTAACAGTAAAAAGAACACAAAAAGTGAAAACTATTTAACAGATATATCTCCAAAGAATACATACAAATGGTCAATAAGCACACGAAAAGATGCTCAACATAATTAGCCAGTGAAAGTGAGAGTGAAATCACTCAGTTGTGTCCAACTCTCTGAGACCCCATGGACTGTAGCCTACCAGGCTCCTCCGTCCATGGGATTTTCCAGGCAAGAGTACAGGAGTGGGCTGCCATTTCCTTCTCCAGGGGATCGTCCCAACCCAGGGATGGAACCCGGGTCTCCCACATTGTAGGCAAACACTTTGCCATCTGACCCACCAGGGAAGTCCTAATTAGCCATTGGTGGTTTGATGGTTTAGTTGCTAAGTCGTGTCCAACTCTTGTGACCCCCATGGACTGTAGCCTGTCAGGCTCCTCTGTCCATGGGATTTTCCAGACAAGGATACTGGAGTGGATTGCCATTTCCTTCTCCAGGGGATCTTCCTGACCCAGGAATCGAACCCAGGTCTCCTGCATTGCAGGCAGATTCTTTACCAACTGAGCTAGGAGGGAGCCCTATTATCAAAACTACAGAAAATGCAATCGTAAGTTAAATCCGCTAGTATGACCATATGGTAAAAAATATACATATAAAAGTTTAAGTGTTGATAAGGATGTGGAGAAATTGGAACCCTCAAGTGTAGCTGACCACATTTTAACACAGTGTAGCTGCTTTAAAAAGCAGTTTGGTGCACTGAGACAACCCAGAAGGATGGTACGGGGAGGGAGGAGGAAGGGGGATTCAGGATGGGGAACACGTGCATACCTATGGCAGATTCATGCTGATGTATGGCAAAACCAATACAATATTGTAAAGTAATTAACCTCCAATTAAAATAAATAAATTTATATTTTAAAAAAAATAAATAAATTTTTTTTAAAAAGCAGTTTGATAGTTCCTCAAGGAATTGCACACAGAGTTATCACAGTAAACAGCAATTCTACACCTAGATGTATGTCCAAGTGAATTGAAAACAAATGTCTACAGAAATTTTGTTCATGGGTATTCTTATCAATATTTTCACAACAGCCAAAGTGAGAAAAAACTAATGTCAGTCAACTGATGAACAGATAGACTGAAGTGGTATGTCGACACCATGAAATATTATTCAGCCATAAAAAGAATGAGTGAACTTCAAAACATTATGTTAAGTGAAAGAAATCAGATGCAAAAGGACACATGTTGTATGATTCTATTTATATTAAATGCCCAGAATAGGTAAATCCATGGAGACAGAGGATAGGTCAGAGGTTGCCATGAAATATAAAGAGGGTAAAACATGGAAAAACAGCTGATGGGTATGAATTTCTTTGGGGGTTTATGAAAGGTTCTGGAATAAGATAGTGAGGGTGACTTAACATCTTTGTGAACATACTGGAAAGCACTCTATTTTACATTTTAGAAACATGAATATTATATGTTAATTACCCCTCAGTGAAAAAATCACTGGGAGGAGTAGGTGTATAAATACTATCAACATAACTGTTCTATCCCATATAATCAGAAATATTCTTTAGATAGGTTATTCTAGCTAACAAAATTTTCTTCGATTCATGACACAGCTTAAACCAAAATATGCTTATTGCTTAGTTCTGATGCTTTTAGTATGGATTTTGCATTTCTATTCCTGCAAAAGAAAAAAAGAAATATTCTGCAGTGGAAAAATCACTTCATCTGAGCCAGAGTCTGCCTTATCATTTCTGTATAATTTCCAAGTTTCAGTTCAGTTCAGTTGCTCATTTGTATCTGACTCTTTGTGACCCCATGGACTGCAGCACACAAGGCTTCCCTGTCCATCATCAACACCCGGAGCTTACTCAAACTCATGTCCACTGAGTCGGTGATGCCATCTAACCCTCTCATCCTCTGTCATTCCCTTCTCCTCCTGACTTCCATCTTTCCCAGCATCAGGGTCTTTTCTAGTGAGTCAGTGCTTCATATCAGGTGGCCCAAGTATTGGAATTTCAGCTTCAGCATCAGTCCTTCCAATGAATATTCAGGACTGATTTCCTTTAGGATGGACTGGTTGGATCTCCTTGCAGTCCAAAGGACTGCCAAGTCTTCTCCGACACCACAGTGCAAAAGCATCAATTCTTCAGCAATCAGCTTTCTTCACAGTCCAACTCTTACACACATACATGACGACTGAAAAACCATAGCTTTGACTAGATGAACCTTTGTTGGCAAACTAATGTCTCTGTTTTTTAATATGCTGTCTAGGTTGGTCATAGCTTTCCTTCCAAAGAGTAAGCAGCTTTTAATTTCATGGCTGCAGTCACCATATGCTGTGATTTTGGAGCCCAAACAAATAAAGCCTCTCACTGTTTCCATTGTTTCCCCATCTATTTGCCGTGAAATGATTGGACCGAATGTTGAGTTTTAAGCCAACTTTTTCATTCTCCTCTTTCACTTTCATCAAGAGGCTCTTTAGCTCTTCTTCACTTTCTGACATAAGGGTGGTGTCATCTGCATATCTGAGTTTATTGATATTTCTCCCGGCAATCTTGATTCCAGCTTGTGGTTCATCCAGCCCAGTGTTTCTCATGATGTACTCTTCAATTAAGTTAAATAACCAGGGTGACAATATACAACCTTGACATACTCCTTTCCTGATTTGAAACCAGTCTGTTGTTCCATGCCAGTTCTAACTGTTGCTTCCTGACTTGCATATAAGTTTCTCAAGAGGCAGGTAAGGTGGTCTGGTATTCCCATTTCTTTAAGAATTTTCTACAGTTTATTGTGATCCACACAGTCACAGACTTTGGCATAGTCAACAAAGCAGAAGTAAATGTTTTTCTGGAACTCTTGTGTTTTGGATGATCCAACAGATATTGGCAATTTGATCTCTGCCTTGTCTAAGTCCAGGTTGAAAATCTAGAAGTTCACTGTTGATGTACTATTAAAGCCTGGCTTGGAGAATTTTGAGCATTACTTTGCTAGCATGTGAGATGAGTGCAATTGTGTGGTAGTTTGGATATTCTTTTGGCATTGCCTTTCTTTGGGATTGGAATTAAAACTGACCTTCTCCAGTCCTGTGGCCACTTCTGAGTTTTCCAAATTTGTGGGCATATTGAGTGCAGCACTTTCACAGCATCATCTTTTAGGATTTGAAATAGCTCAACTGGAATTCCATCACCTCCACTAGCTTTGTTCGTAGTGATGCTTTCTAAGGTCTACTTAACTTTGCATTCCAAGATGTCTGGCTCTAGATGAGTGATCACACCATCGTGGTTATCTGGGTAATGCAGATCTTTTTTGTATAGTTCTCCTGTGTATTCTTGCCACCTCTTCTTAATATCTTCTGCTTCTGTTAGGTCCCTATCATTTCTGTCCTTTATTGAGCTCACCTTTGGTATCTCTAATTTTCTTGAAGAGATCTCTAGTCTTTCCCATTCTATAGTTTTCCTCTATTTTTTTGCATTGATCACTGAGGAAGGCCTTCTTATCTCTCCTTGCTATTTTTTGGAACTCTGCATTCAAATGGGTATATCTTTCCTTTTCTCCTTTGCCTTGAGATCTCCTTTAGAGTTCAAAGGGAATTTTTTAAAATTTCTCTTCTTTAATTTCACATTATTTTAAGAAATGGAGGCATAATTCAATAAGTACTGTGAAATATAATTCATAAAACACAATATAAATTGTATATATTACTAATATTCTTAAACACTGTAGGCTGACCATACAAATGCGGTAACAAGACATATCCGTACTTTTCTATCAAAACTATTCAAGTATATTAATCAAAAATGCTAAAAAAAAATGTGAAATAGAAGATAAACCATAAAAGATTAAATTTTCTTCCTTTTTTATAATGGATACATATAGTTTAAATCAGTATTATTTAATAGTATGAGTATACTCTTAAATATTTATACTTAGGTTGATTTGACTCTTTATAATTAGCCCAAACATCTGTAAATATTCTTTTCAATATGAACTTTAAATATCTCTGAGTTTTTATATATCACCTAACTATGATTTATTCTTTCCAATAAATTTCTTCAAAATGACCAGAATTTTGTTGCAACTATTAAGCAGTCAGGGCCTATTACTTATTTTGCTAATCTATTAATTAATACTAACTTTATGGCTGTCTCTGAGATATAACAAGGCCAAAATATACATGCATTTAACTTTCAAAACATATAAATACATTTACTTGGCATGAGAGACATATGAATTGAATTATTCTTCAGTTGTGATTATAACCACTGAGAATCTAATGCCAAAAATAATCAAAAGGAGCCTGTGATCAATAATAAACCAGAATTCCTGAACAAAATAACTATCAGGAGTAGAGCAGAAATTTTACAAGATAAATTTGGAACATTTTGTGGAGCCAGAAAATAAGGAAGTTCTTAAACATACACACACACTTACCCCACCATATTCACAATTATGGCGGTATTTTAAAGATGTCAAAGAGACATAGGAACCACCTGAAAGAGCTCCAACTGGCCAAAGCTGGAACAATTTGAGCAACAGAAATACATAAAAAAATAATTGATTATAATCCAAAGTATAAAAAAAAATCAATGAGGCCACTTAAATAAATGTCTGAAAAAATGTATAAATCAGACAGAAGAGACAAATCTCCAATGCAGAAAAATTCTAAATAATTTATGAAATTTATGAGAATACTATGGCTCAAGAAAGTAAAATATAATTTTCTAGTCCTTAAGTATGGTCTTCATAGTTGAATAAAGTATGGACTTCAGTATTGATATAATAATGATATATCAATACTGCTTTAGTAACTGTCACAAACATATCATATCATGTTAGGTGTTAATGATAAAGGAAACTGGGTGTTGGGCATAAGGAAACTCTGTAGTATCTTCCCAACTTTTCCATGTATCTAAAACTAATCTAAAATGAAGAATTTATATTTTTAAAAGAGTCTATACAAATTGATATAAACTCAAGGACACATGAATAGAAGACTAACATTTTTCTCTCACCAATGAAAGAAAAGTGAATTACATCTTTTCAAGTCACCTGGAAGTGGGTGATGGGGTTTTCATGAAAATTCTAGAGGAAAAAATGAAAAGATTATTCAGGAAAGAATCAAAAGAAGAAAAAAAATCTAAGATGGAGATGAACCCAATAGAAAGGATAATGCAATGAGTTGTTCCAAACAAGAAACATTTTGGAATCAAATACTGTATATTGTGACATCATTTCATCATTTCATTGTGATATCTATTCACATTACAGGTTAGTACATTCAAAACTGTGTATACGCTACTTCATGGAAAAGTCAGGATATTTCTCAGAAGCATTTTTTATTTAAAATTTTCTAATTCACTGAATTTGAATTTTTTGGCTCATTAGATTTAGGTCTGCAACTTATGATTTGTCTTATCTCATGAAAATATAGTTTCATGCCCATACAGTTCTGTTTTCCTAGAATCAGAGACACAGAGCTTAATAGACTCATATTAACCACTTAATATGAGCCTCTTGATGAAAATGAAAGAGGAGAAAGTTGACTTAAAACTCAACATTCAAAAAACTAAGATCATGGCATCTAGTCCCATTGCTTTATGGCAAATAGATTGTGAAACAATGGAAACCGCGACAGACTTTATTTTGGGGGGCTCCAAAATCACTGCAGATGGTGACTGCAGCCATGAAATTAAAAGATGCTTGTTCCTTGGAAGAAAAGCTATGACCAACCTAGTGAACGTGTTAAAAAGCAGAGACCTTTACTTTGCCAACAAAGGTCCTTCTAGTTAGTCAAAGCTGTGGTTTTTCCAGTAGTCATGTATGGATGTGACAGTTGGACTATAAAGAAAGCTGAGTGCCAAAGAATTGATGCTTTTGAACTGTGGTGTTGGAGAAGACTCTTGAGAGTCCCTTGGACTGCAAGGAGATTCAACCAGTCCACCCTAAAGGAAATCAGTCCTGAATATTCTTTGGGAGGAGTGATGCTGTAGCTGAAACTCCAATACTTTGGCCACCTGATGCAAAGAGCTGACTCATTGGAAAAGATCCTGATTCTGGGAAAAATGGAAGTCAGAAGGAGAAGGGAATGACAGAGGATGAAAGTGTTGAATGGCATTATCATCTCAATGGACATGAGTTTGAGTAATCTCCAGGAGTTGGTGACGGACTGGGAAGCCTGGTGTGTTGCAGTCCATGGGGTCACAAACAGTCAGACATGACTCAGTGACTGAAATGAACTGAACTGGACTGATTGACCACTTAAAGGAACTTATCTGTGTACTTTTGGGACCTGCTCCAAAATCACTGCAGATGGTGACTGCAGCCATGAAATTAAAATACCCTTACTCCTTGGAAGGAAAGTTATGACCAACCTAGATAGCATATTGCAAAGCAGAGACATTACTTTGCCAACAAAGGTCGGTCTAGTCAAGACTATGGTTTTTCCAGTATTCATGTATGGATATGAGAGTTGGACTGTGAAAAAAGCTGAGTGCAGAAGAATTGATGCTTTTGAACTGTAGTGTTGGAGAAGACTCTTGAGGGTCCCTTGGACTGCAAGGAGATCCAACCAATCCATTCTGAAGGAGATCAGTCTTAGGTGTTTTTGGAAGGAATGATGCTAAAGCTGAAACTCCAGTAGTTTGGCCACCTCATGCAAAGAGTTGACTCATTGGAAAAGACTCTGATGCTGGGAGGGATTGGGGGCAGGAGGAAAAGGGGATGACAGAGGATGAGATGGCTGGATGGCATCACCGACTCAATGGACCTGAGTTTGAGTGAACTCCGGGAGTTGGTGATGGACAGGGAGGCCTGGCGTGCTGCGATTCATGGGGTCGCAAAGAGTCGGACACGACTGAGCGACTGAACTGAACTAAACTGAGGAATCCTACATCGGAGAAGGCACTGGCGACCCACTCCAGTACTCTTGCCTGGAAAATCCCATGGATGCAGGAGCCTAGTGGGCTGCCGTCCATGGCGTCGCACAGAGTCGGACACAACTGAAGTGACGCAGCAGCAGCAGCAGCAGCAGCAGCAGCAGCAGCAGCAGCAGCAGCAGCAGCAGCAGCAGGAATCCTACATATTTATTTAATGAAACACTGTAGCCAATGAAAGAGACACTTGAGAAAAAATACTAGCTATCAATTTTAAATATATTATGGAGGGTATGAAAATACAGCTGTGTAGTTCTGAAAATCTACAGAAAAAAGATTCAGTTAATCAAAATAAATTCTAGAGATCTGTTGTACAACATTGTCTATAGCTAACAATAGTGATTGTGTAATTAAAAATTTGTTAAGATGGCACATCTCACATTTAGTGTTCTTAATAAAATAAAAAGTAAAATAAAATCTTTAATAGTTGTTTAAAAACACCAGCATCAAAAATAATCTTTGTTCTTTGGGACTCTAATAGAAATCTGCTAAGGGACACTGTATAGAACTGGAAGTTATATAAATCTACAAATTATTTAGCAAAGTTCTTTGGGTAAGCTACTTAAATTTTTTGAGTTTCAGTTTTCTCCAATTTAAAATGAAAATAATAATACTTAAGACACAGTGTTCTTGAGGTTATTCATTGAAAAATTATGTGGGGAGCATCTGATAGATTATCAAGCACATACCTGGCACTATTAACCAGGAATATACTGTATCTGTTCACTTCCTGTATTAGATTTAGGAGTAATAGCCCTCACAAATTAATACTTGTTAAAATGCTAAACAGCATGAACGAAGGCATTTTAAAAATGACCATATACATTTCACAGGTGGAGATACTGAATTTTAAAGAAGTTGAATACTGTATCATAAGACAGATTTTATTGGTGCTGATTTCAGACCTACAGTCAGACAATCCAGCTAGTGACACGCCCTACAGCACAGTGTCCAGGAATAATGCCTCCTACTATTTTCACAATAACCAAAGGTCTCTTCTTAAACTGAAAATTAAATTTCTGGACAGTATTAAAAATTTAAATGAACTTTTCAGGAAAACAAATATAGACGGCAAAAAAACAACTAAATATGTCCCTTTTTTGAAAGGTAGTTTTCTTCCCCCCTCCCAAACTATTAGCAGAGTTTGGTTTTGTTTGATTTTTTTCTATTTTAGAATCTTCTGAGAATGCAAACTGGCAAACTGTCATTTAAATTGAAGCTTAACTTTTACCCCAAAGAGAAGGAAGTATAGCTAATCCTTACTAAAGCTGGTGAATATTCATTTCCCTATCCAGGATTTTATAGCGGATTCAACTTGCAGAAATCCCCTTAGGATATGGTTATGATTCTATTATTTGGCTGATTCAATAAACAGGAAGAATAATTGCTAAGCTCTCCAGGGAACTGGTTGGGAAAATTATCCTGCAGATAGTATTAACAATTACTTACTTTGTTTGAATTCTTTTCAATTTTTAGACAGAATACTTTTTAATATAATAAATACAAAAGATCACCAAAGATTGGGAAATTATCGATACAGTTAAATGCAATTCAACCATTGTGAGCAATGAAGTTTTGAACATACCTTGATTCAAATGTATCAGTAGAAATTTCCTTTTTCTGCCATAAGTGTTTCTTTTCCCATGATAATTGAGAAAATACAGTAAGAGATGCAGATATTAAACAAATAAAAGAGAGTAGGATAGAGGATTTCAAATATGTTAGACCAACACTAGGGCAAGTGGCTAGATACTAAAATAATCAGGCTTCTGGCCTGTGTTCTCTTTTACAGGATATCCTAGACCCTATATACCCTTGGAATCTAGTTCAATCACTCGCCTTTAAATATCATTAGCATACTGACTATTCTCCAATTTACATATCCTACCCTAACTTCCATGAGTTCCAGGATTATACATCAAACTGCAATCCAATCTCCATTTGAATATTGATATTTGAAAGTGAAACTGAAAAAAGAGAGAGAATGAGAGTTTTAGGTTTTCTGGGGAAAGAAAGAGGGAGGGAGGAGAAATTGAGAGAGAGACAGAGAGACAAAGAGAGAAAAAGAAAGAAAAAAAGATAACAATAGAACACAGTTTAAGTCTTTCTTACCTCCAGAAATAACTGTCATCTACTCGTTTTTCTAACCAAAAACCTGGGGTGTATTTTTTAATTCTCTTTTTCGCCGGTACCCTGTGAAGTGAAAGTGAAGTCGCTCAGTCCTGTCCAACTCTTTGCGACCACGTGGACTATAGCCCACCAAGCTCCTCTGTCCATGGGATTCTCCAGGTAAGAATACTGGAGTGGGTTGCCATTTCCTTCTCCAGGGGATCTTCCCGACCCAGGGATCTAACTCAGGTCTCCCACATTGCAGGCAGACGCTTTAACCTCTGAGCCACCAGGGAAGATCTGGGGTATATTTTTTAATCCTTTTTCTCCGGTACCCTGTATCCAATCCATTTTCTTTTGTTCTACTTTTTAAATCTATCCCTAATCCATCACTTCTCCACTGATACCACCCTATTCCAAGCTATCCACTGCTCATCAAAATTGCTACAGTAGACTTTATGCCTACTGTCCTTTCTTTAAACCATTTACAACACAACAAATTTATCCTTAGATTTGGCATTTTCCTGTTTATGAGCTCCCCACGGACAGAGGAGCCTGGTGGTCTACAGTCCCTGGGGTCACAGAGTTGGACATGACTGAGCAACTCACACACACACACACACACACACACACACACACACACACACACACACAGAGCTTCATATTCTAAGCAGAAAAACCCAAGTCTTAATTCAACTTATATGATGAGATGGCCCCCCTGCCCGACTTTAGTTGCCTACTTCTAACCACACTGGTCTTCTTCTAAGGAAACCCCTACACTTTCTGCTTCATCTATCCAGATATTTCTAGTTCTCACTCACAGTCCCAGCTCCTGGTTTATATGCCACTTCTGGAGAGTGGATTTATGGAATTAATGTTTAAGTGAAAGCTGAAGAAGAAAAGACTAGCGTCTAGGAAGGAAAATGTACAGGAAGTCAGTGGAATTTCCTCTTCCCCTACTGAGATTTAGAGGGAAAGTTGTTGTTCAAATTCTGTTAGAATAAAAAGTGTTCCTTCTCTATTTTTCAAGTTTACTTCAGTGGAAGTTGCTCTAACCTGCCTGGCCTCATTCCCAGTCCCTTTATCAAACTGTCACTGAGGGACATGGAGCAACTCAATATCCTCGTGAGAAGCACGACTCTGCTGGGTTCTCCGTAGAAAAAGTTTTATAGAGATTGCCACTGCCCTTGAACTGAGTAGGTAAACCTGGCTACATCCCACTGAGTTGCATTATAAGCTATATCACAATATATATTTTGTCTGCTAAAAAGAAGTCATATTTTGATCCATATTTGCCTTATGTCTATATATATGTATATCTGCTTCAGTACTCAGATGGAGACAGGGCATGGCATCTGTCAAAACCCCTTCAGTTCCAAAAGAAGCATGCAGCCTTCCAGCATGGATAACTAAAATGAACTACAACTGGCTGCAATCTACAGTCTGAAATGAAGCCCTGGTCTAAGCTGGAACTAAGCACTCCTAGAAAAGCTCTTCTGCTTCCTGATTAGAAGAAAAAAATAATAATAATGGTCACTTAATCAAGAGAGTTTTCCACATGACTAACATAGATTATAGGAAGGCTCAATAACTATCTGCCAAAGAAGTGAACAAGTGACACAAGATGCGTGTGGTCCAACACCAGTAGGATACTATCTGTCCCTTTAGAGCACAGCAGTAAAGCATTGATATCCGCATGCAGGGTGAACAGCACAGACACTTAGGGCAGATGGATTCTTTCAGAAAGAGAAACAGCATTTATACCTGAAAATTTAGAGGATGTACAAAATAAATGACCCAATCAAAAAATGGGCCAAAAAACTAAATAGACATTTCTCCAAAGAAGACATACAGATGGCTAACAAACACATGAAAAGATGTTCAACGTCACTCATTATCAGAGAAATGTAAATCAAAACCACAATGAGGTACCATTTCATGCCAGTCAGAATGGCTGTGATCCAAAAGTCTGCAAGCAATAAATGCTGGAGAGGGTGTGGAAAAGGGAACCCTTTTACACTGTTGGTGGAAATGCAAACTAGTACAGCCACTATGGAGAACAGTATGGAGATTCCTTAAAAAACTGGAAATAGAACTGCCTTATGACCCAGCAATCCCACTGCTGGGCATACACACCGAGGAAACCAGAATTGAAAGAGACACGTGTACCCCAGCGTTCATCGCAGCACTGTTTATAATAGCCAGGACATGGAAACAACCTAGATGTCTATCAGCAGATGAATGGATAAGAAAGCTGTGGTACATATATACAATGGAATATTACTCAGCCATTAAAAAGAATACATTTGAATCAGTTCTAATGAGGTGGATGAAACTAGAGCCTGTTATACAGAGTGAAGTAAGCCAGAAAGAAAAACACCAATATAGTACAGCAACGCATATATATAGAATTTAGGGTAACGATATCCCTTGTATGCAAGACTGAAAAAGAGACACAGATGTATAGAACAGTCTTTTGGACTCGGTGGGAGAGGGTGAGGGTGGGATGATATGGGAGAATGGCATTGAAACATGTAAATTATCACATGTGAAACGAATCACCAGTCCAGATTCGATGCATGATACAGGGTACTTGGGGTTGGTGCACTGGGATGACCCAGACGGATGGGATGGGGATGGAGGTGGGAGGGGGATTCAGGATGGGGAACATATGTACACCCACGGTAGATTCATGTCAATGTATGGCAAAACTAATACAGTATTGTAAAGTAAAAAAAATAAAATAAAAAATTTCAAAAGCAAAAAAAGCTTGTACAAGCAAGCCAGCAATGAAGAGGTATATGAGAACATGGGGAAAATGGCAATTTGAGAGAAATAAACAAGAAATAATGATTTATTAGTGGTAAGTACATCTTCTAAACCTGGAAAATACTTCTCCCAATAGGTTCTTTTAAAGTCACTCCATCTGTTGGATTATATTTTACTAATTGTCTTTTTCACCCTGGCTTCCTTGAAGTTGGAAGTAAGAAGTAAGAATCCCCTGGTAGCAAAAGAAATATTTTCTTGAAGCTTTATTTAAACTCCACAAAATAGTGAGTCTAATAAAGAAGAAAATTTAAACAAAAAAACTGAGAGTGGATCTTTCACATTTTTATTCAAATACTTAGCTAGTTTGTTGCATTAAGCAATGATTCCATAAAAGTGGCAAATTCTTACTTTGTTAATTTCCATGAGGCATTTAGAAAGTTCCATGAGGCATTTAGAAAGTCCCATGACTGTTTTCTGAGCAAAACTCTAGCCTCTTGGGAAGAACTTCCAATCCACAGCTGTTTAGCATCCCATTATCATGGTTTGTTGTCAGAGTAGCCTGGATTGTCTCTTTGAGGATCAATTTCCTAGTGAGCAATTGGATCAAGAGTAACCAATCTAATTCTATCACTTTAATGACCCAGATAACTGGAAAAGGGCTGTAATTTTGGTGATTAAAATGACAAATAAAATTCAATTGTGCAAAATTGACAAAGCTCAGTGCTTGGCTGTGATGTCAACACACATACACAAAAATCCCTCTGAGCCTAACCAAAGCACTTTGTGGATACAGTCCGCAAACGTCCCTCTCTTGCCATTGTATTGCAAGCCAAGGGTCTATTACTTTTGATAATTCTATCATAATAATGAACTGCATCTTCTGTGTTCCTTGCATAGCCACATCTTAGTGAAAAAATAAACCAAATATCATCTTACCTCAACCATATAAAATTTAGAGGTGGGGTTCTGACAATGTGGTTAAAGTAATCACAACTGTTTATCACTCTGGGGTGAAAAGGTTCATTTGTTTTCAAAACAAACAACTCCATAGAATTTGCAATTTTGGAGAACATTTTAGAAAAGGGAAATCTAGAACACCTGTTGTCAAGGCTCAGGAAAACTGCCAGAAGCATTTAAAATGGTGCCTTTACCTGTTTCACACAACAGCTGAGACTCACCATCTGGGCAAGGCTGAAATTTCCATGAGTTCAGCCAAATTGTCAGAATAGCTTCCTTTTGCCAGTCCTCCAAGCAACAGCTGCTTGGGAAAACTAAAAATACATTTGACATCAGTAAGGCGTCTCCAAATGCATGAAGCCCAAGTGCTATTAAGCAGTGGAAAGAGTATTATGCTTATACACCATATAATCATTTCTAGTGTAGCACTGTGTAAGAATTAGAGATTAAGCCAACAGAGCTTATTTGTTTAGAATTGTGATAATTGCTGGGTCCAAAGCAGTATAAAATCATTCCTAAAAGTGGAATATTGCATTATCTTAATGGACAACTAAATAAACATGTTTTAAATATTTCAAGTCAGATAACATTATGGAGCAAAAACCACATATACTCTCAAGATCATAAACTTTTCCCAAGAAGCACTTAAGACAATGCCAATGGGACTTCTCCGGTGATCCAGCGGTTAAGACTCTGCACTTCTCATGAAGGGGGCATGGGTTTGATCCTTGGTTGAGGAACTATTAATAAGATCCCACATGCTGCATGGAGTGCTCAAAATTTTGGGGAAAAAAGACAATGCCAACAGAATTAAATTGCACTAAGAACTGATGCTTTTGAACTGTGGTGTTGGAGAAGACTCTTGAGGGTCCCTTGGACTGCAAGGAGATCCAACCAGTCCATTCTGAAAGAGATCAACCCTGGGATTTCTTTGGAAGGAATGATGCTAAAGCTGAAACTCCAGTACTTTGGCCACCTCATGCAAAGAGTTGACTCATTGGAAAAGACTCTGATGCTGGGAGGGATTGGGGGCAGGATAAGAAGGGGACAACCAAGGATGAGATGGCTGGATGGCGTCACGGACTCAATGGACATGAGTCTGAGTGAACTCCGGGAGATGGTGATGGACAGGGAGGCCTGGCGTGCTGCGATTCATGGGGTCGCAAAGAGTTGGACATGACTGAGTGACTGAACTGAACTGAACTGAAAACCAGTTCATGTTCAGAGACTGTGGAGATTTTAATTTCAGAATTATTAATTTTTTTTGAAAATCAGAAAATTAATTACCCATAAAATGAGCAACAATTTTTAATGAGGTGTAATTTACATCAGTGAAATGCACAAATCTTAAGTGTAATATCTTGATGCATTTTACAAGCGTACACATCCATATACCTCACATAGATAGCAAGAGAAAAAGTGTGCCCATCAACTCATCACTTGCCCTCCCCAATCTCTACTTTATTTGCATAAACTACTATTCTATTTCTCACACCAGATTTACCTGTCATAAAATTTCATGAGTATAATTACATAATTCATACTTTTTTATATCTAGCTGACTGTTTTTAATTTGAATCAGTGTCACTGTATGTACATTTAAGTACCATTTCATCACATTCCATAAATATGTACTTCATTTAGTTTATATAGTTTTATTATTGAAAAGCATTTTAGGTTACATCCAGTTTTTGTCTATTTTCAATAAAAATGCTATGAATATTATTGTTATTTCCTTTGGTGGAGATATGGTTGGAGTTTTCCTGTGTAGATACCAAGTATGGAATTTCTGGTTGATAGCCAATGTGTCTGTTTGAGTTTATAAGAAAATGCCAAAATTGTTATCAAAACTGTTGCACCATTTCACACTCCCGCCAACAGCATATGAAATTTCTGTATCTTTTTCATTCTTATCAGTTCTGAATGCTGACAGTCTTTTTTTATTTTAACCACCAGGGTAGTATCTCATGTAGTTTTAGTTTGAATTTCCCAAATCACTAGTATTACTGAGTACTTAGGCTTATTTGCTCCATATACATCTTCCTTGCTGAAATGCCTTTTGAAGTCTTTGGCCCTTTTTTATACAAGGCTGTTTTTAGGCATGGTTTACATATTTTGAATACAAATCACCTTGTCTTACATAGATATTACAAATATTTTTTGTCAGTTCACATTTTGATGAAATATAATTTATAATTTTTTATTATTTGTTATTTTGATTCCTAAAAAACATTTGTATAGCTCAAGGTCAGGAAGATATTATCCATTCTTTTTCCTAGAGGCTTTGTAATTAGAGCTATTACACTTAGTTCTATAATTTATTTTGACTTAATTATTGTGTATGATGTGATATAGGTTTAAGGGTTTTCTTTTCTCTTTTATTTCTTATATGTCTAATAGAATTTATCAGGAAATTCATTTGGCCCTGAAGTTTTCTTGAGGGGAAGTTTTTAATCATATATGATTAATTCTAATCATTTCTAATTTTTATTTGTTCTTGTGTCAATTTTGTGTTTGCTCATTTCATCTGAATTGTTACATTTATTGGCATAACTTTTTCATAGTATAGAATATTTTTAAAATTTAGGGTTACAGTTTTGTTGACTTTTCACTTCTGATATTTATCTTTTGGTCACTATTTCTTTTCTTCTTGATTATTTTGGTCGCGAGTGACAAATTTTATTGATGCTTTCAATATTATTTATGATTGCATTGATTTTTCTCTGTAGTTTGTTTTTAAGTTCATTGATATCTACTTTTTTATTGCTTTCTTCATTTTACTAAATTACTTTTTAATTTGCTCTTTCTCTAACATAATATAGAAACTTAAGTTTCTAAAACTTAGAAAAACTTAAAAACTTTGTTGGTCTATAATACATTTAGAGATAAAAATTTCCTCATAAGCCCTTTTTAATATATATCCCACAAATTTTGACAGGTTTTAATTATCATTTAGTCCAAAATATTCTCACTTTCACTGTGATATGCTTGATCCTTTGTTTATTTAGAAGTATTTTTTTATTTTTAATTACTTGAAGATTTTCTGGGTAGCTTTCAGTTATTTTTAATTTAATTTAATTGTGGCCATGGAATATATTGTTTAATATTCCAATCCTTTGAAATTTAAGGCATTTTACGACACTGCATAGGCTCCATCATGGTGAATGTTTCATGTACACTTGAAAAACAATGAATTCTGCAGTTCTAGAGTGGATTGTTTATAAATATCAATTAAATTGGTTGCTAACATGGAACAACAGAATGGTTCCAAATAGGAAAAGGAGTACGTCAAGGCTGTATATTGTCACCCTGCTTATTTAATTTCTATGCAGAGTACATCATAAGAAACACTGGGCTGGAAGAAGCACAAGCTGGAATCAAGATTGCTGGGAGAAATATCAATAACCTCAGATATGCAGATGACACCACCCTTATGGCAGAAAGTGAAGAGGAACTAAAAGCCTCTTGATGAAAGTGAAAGAGGACAGTGAAAAAGTTGGCTAAAAGCTCAACATTCAGAAAACGAAGATCATGGCATCCAGTTCCATCACTTAATGGGAAATAGATGGGGAAACAGTGGAAAGTGGCAGACTTTATTGTTTTGGGCTCCAAAATCACTGCAGATGGTGACTGCAGCCATGAAATTAAAAGACGCTTACTCCTTGGAAGAAAAGCTATGACCAACCTAGATAGCATATTCAATAGCAGAGACATTACTTTGCCGACTAAGGTCCATCTAGTCAAGGCTATGGTTTTTCCAGTAGTCGTGTATGGATGTGAGAGTTGGACTGTGAAGAAGGCTGAGTGCCAAAGAATTGATGCTTTTGACCTATGGTGTTGGAGAAGACTCTTGAGAGTCCCTTGGACTGCAAGGAGATCCAACCAGTCCATTCTGAAGGAGATCAGCCCTGGGATTTCTTTGGAAGGAATGATGCTAAAGCTGAGACTCCATTACTTTGGCCACCTCATGAGAAGAGTTGACTCATTGGAAAAGACTCTGATGCTGGGAGGGATTGCGGGCAGGAGGAGAAGGGGACAACAGAGGATGAGATGGCTGGATGGCATCACTGACTCGATGGATGTGAATCTGGGTGAACTCCGGGAGTTGGTGATGGACAGGGAGGCCTGGCGTGCTGAGATTCATGGGGTCGCAAAGAGTCGGACATGATTGAGCAACTGAACTGAACTGAGCATTGTTTAGATCTATATGCTTACTGTTTTTCTTTTTTCAGCTATATTTTTATCTTTCAAATACTAAAGATATTAAAATCTTCATAAATAACTCTAGTTTTGTCTTTCACTCATTCAAATTCTGCATTTTTTGCTCCATTATTTTAAAGGCATATTATTAAATGTATATTGTCACCCTGCTTGTTTAACTCATATGCAGAGTACATCATGAGAAACACTGGGCTGGAAGAAGCACAAGCTGGAATCAAGATTTCCGGGAGAAATATCAATAACCTCAGATATGCAGATGACATCACCCTTATGGCAGAAAGTGAAGAGGAACTCAAAAGCCTCTTGATGAAAGTGAGAGAGAAGAGTGAAAATTTGGCTTAAAGCTCAACATTCAGAAAATGAAGATCATGGCATCTGGTCTCATCACTTCACGGGAAATAGATGGGGAAACAGTTGAAACAGTGTCAGACTTTATTTTGGGGAGCTCCAAAATCACTGCAGATGGTGACTGCAGCCATGAAATTAAAATACACTTACTCCTTGGAAGAACAGTTATGACCAACCTAGATAGCATATTGAAAAGCAGAGACATTACTTTGCCAACAAAGTTCCATCTAGTCAAGGCTATGGTTTTTCCTGTGATCATGTATGGATGTCAGAGTTGGACTCTGAAAGAAGCTGAGCGCCAAATAATTGATGCTTTTGAACTGTGGTGTTGGAGAAGACTCTTGAGGGTCCCTTGGACTGCAAGGAGATGCAACCAGTCCATTCTGAAGGAGATCAACCCTGGGTGTTCTTTGGAAGTAATGATGTTACAGCTGAAACTCCAGTACTTTGGCCATCTCATGCGAAGAGTTGACTAATTGGGAAAGACTCTGATGCTGGGAGGGATTGGGGACAGGAAGAAGAGGGGAAAACAGAGGATGAGATGGATGGATGGCATCACCGACTCGATGGACGTGAGTTTGAGTGAACTCCAGGAGATGGTTATGGACAGGGAGGCCTGGTGTGCTGCGATTCATGGGGTCGCAAAGAGTCGGACATGACTGAGTGACTGAACTAAACTGAACTGATTAAATGTATACATATTTAAGATTAAGTCTCTTTGATGCATTGATTCTTTCATCATAATATTTCTTTGTATCTCTGATAATTTATCTTAAAGTGTATTTTAACATTATTTACACTGTCTTTCTAGTTTTCTGATAGTTAATGTTCATGCTTACCTATTTCTTATTCCTTTAACTTTTAACCTATCAGTTATGTTTTATTAAAATATATTCCATATAAGAAGTTTATAATTCTTTCTTGCTTTTTCTTTCTTGCTTTTAATCGAATCCAATATTGTACATCTTTAAAATAAATATTTAATCAATTTATATTTGCTGTCATTGATTTGAATGCATTTAATTACATTTAGCAGTTTTCTTTCAGTCTGTACAATGGTTTTTTTTTCTTTCCTGTCTTCTCTGAAATCAAATATTCAAAAAAAATTTTTTTTTACCATAGGATAGGAAGGCTCCCCTGTCCTAAAGAGTATAAGATAGCCAAACATGAAATCTAAATAATCAATATTTAAGATTGGCAAGAAAATATCTGTTACATTTACCCACAGCCTCAGAGGAGGTGAACACTGCAATGCACTGTCTCCCAGTGCAGCACCCCAAGGGACTGTACTCAGGAACAGAGTATGCCAGCATGGGCCATGGCTTTGTAGTGACAAGTGTGGATGACACCTGCCTCCTGCAAGAGAACATGATTGGTTTATTCAAATAATTTTATGGGCTGACGGAGGAGCCTGGTAGTCTGCAGTCCATGACGTCGCTAAGAGTCGGCCACGACTGAGCAACTTTACTTTCACTTTTCACTTTCATGCATTGGAGAAGAAAATGGCAACCGATTCCAGTGTTCTTGCCTAGAGAATCCCGGGGGTAGGGGAGCCTAGTGGGCTGCCCTCTATGGGGTTGCACAGTCAGATGCAACTGAAGCGACTTAGCAGCAGCAGCATCAGTAGTAAAGTGAAACTTCTTAGATTGAAGATTTGGTAGGTACAAGTGGTCCTACTGATGGTGAAACCAACCAGATGGCAGCCTTTTCTGCTGGGTGTAGGTGACCTCAAGGCTAGGGCTTTGGGGCCTCATGAGGCTTACAGATGTCAAGGATGCCTATCATGAATTAATAGCTTACCATTTTACATAGAGTTTAATAACCTTACAATGGTATAATTTCATTTATCACTTTTATATTTTGTGCTAAGAATAATTCATCTTATATCTACTTGCGTTGTGATCTTCCCAGAAAATATTACTAATTTGCCTTATCAAAAACATTTTGTAAAAGTTTTTAAAAATAAAGATACCTTAGTTTATTACATATTTATAATTCCTGATGTTGTATTTTCCTTTATGTAGGCCTCAATATCCATATAGTGACATCTTTCTTTGATTGGAAGTACTTCCTTTACTTAGGAGGTACTTAGGTAGCTGCCTGCTGCAGACACACTTGTTTTTTGTTTCCCTAAAATGTCATTACTTCATAATTTCTGAAGAATTTTAGCTGAACATCAAATTCTAGGATGGCAGTTCCTTTTTTACCCCTTCTTTGATTTAATGTACTTTCATTGTCATCTGGACTATATTGTTCTTAACAAAAGCTCAGCTTTTATCCTTACCCACGTTCCTGCCAAGGTTATATGTTTATTTTTCCTCTGCTACTTGTAAGATTTTTTTCTTTCTCTTTGATTTGCAGCTCTTTGTGTACAATATGCCTGTGTAATTATTTTTCTGTTTTTATTCTCCTACAGGTTTACAGAGCTTCTTGGATCTGGGGGATATTTTTCATCAAATTTGAAATTTTTCTGTCATTTTTCAATAAACTTTTCTAACAGATTATCTCCTACCTCTCCTTTTGAGTCTTTAATTGCATATACATATTTGATTGTTTGATATTTTTCACATGTCTCTGACAGTACATTGTTTTTTGGCCTGTCTTCTGTGCTTTAGTTGGCAGGGTCTCTACTTGCTTGTCCACAAGTTCATCATCTTTTCTTCTGCAACCAGTTTTTTTAAATCCTAGGCACAGATTATTTTCAGATATTTTCATTCTCATTTCTGGAATTTCATTTGGGTTTTTCCTACCGTTTCTACTTCTCTATTAATATTCTCCATCTTTTCCGTAAACAGTTTTGTCTTTTTCACAAATCCTTAAACATATTTATAATTACTGTTTTAAAGATTTAGTCTGCTATTTCTATCATTTATTTACTTTCTAAATCTGTGTTACTGTATTCCATTTAAAGGTTCATATTTTTCTGCTTCTTCATTTTTGATTGGATGTTGAACATTACAGTTATTACACAATGGTTGTGAATTGTGTTCTATCTTATTTGACAGAAAGTTAATTTAATAGCAGTTCAACCTGTTCTTTTAGGGTTTTTAAAAGATATTCTTCCTTATATTTTTTAATTTAAAAAAATGTTTACAACAGGTCTCTGTTGGTTAACTATTTTAAATTTAGTAGTGTAGTGTGAATCTAAAGAAGTCCAAATTCTAAGGCTAGATTACGCTTGCTCTTCAGGCATGGCTTTTCTGCTGTCTCAATTGATTCCTCTGAGAATTTAGTGAATTACTGTCCCCTCTGGGCTTCCCACGTGGCGCTCAGTTCACTACAGTTCAGTCACTCAGTCCTGTCTCACTCTTTGCGACAGATCCCATGGACTGCAGCCCACCAGGCCTTCGTGTCCATCACCAACTCCTGGAGTTTACTCAAACACATGTCCATCGAGTTGGTGATGCCATCCAACCATCTCATCCTCTCTTGTCCCCTTTTTCCTCCCACTTTCAATCTTCCCCAGTATCAGGGTCTTTTCAAATGTTCTTCACATCAGGTGGCCAAAGTATTAGAGTTTCACCTTCAACATCAGTCCTTCCAGTGAACACTCAGGACTGATTTCCTTTAGGATGGACTGGTTGGATCTCCTTGTAGTCCAAGGGACTCTCAAGAGTCTTCTCCAACACCACATATCAAAAATATCAATTCTTCAGCACTCAGCTTTGTTTATAGTCCAAGTCTCACATCCATACAAGACTACTGGAAAAACCATAGGCTTGACTAGACAGACCTTTATTGGCAAAGTAATGTCTCTGTTTTTAATATGCTGTCTAGGCTGGTCATAACTTTCCTTTCAAGGAGTAATCGTCTTTTAATTTCATGGCTGCAATCACCATCTGCAGTGACTCTGGTGCCAAAAAAAAAATAAAGTCTGCCACTGTTTCCACTGTTTCACCATCTATTTGCCATGAAGTGATGGGACTGGATGACATGATCTTCGTTTTCTGAATGTTGAGCTTTAAGCCAACTTTTTCCCTCTCCCCTTTCACTTTCATCAAGAGGCTCTTTAGCTCTTATTTGCTATCTGCAGTAAGAGTGTTGCCATCTACGTATCTGAGGTTATTGATATTTCTCCTGGAAATCTTGATTCCAGCTTGTGCTTCATCCAGCCCAGTATTTCTCATGATGTACTCTGCATATAAGTTAAATAAGCAGGGTGACAATATACAGCCTTGACGTACTCCTTTCCTGATTTGGAACCAGTCTGTTGTTTCATGTCCAGTTCTAACTGTTGCTTCCTGATCTGTATACAGATTTCTCAAGAGGCAAGTCAGGTGGTCTGGTATTCCCATTTCTTTAAGAATTTTCCATAGTTTATTGTGATCCACACAGTCAAAGGCTTTGGTGTAGTCAATAAAGCAGAAATAGATGTTTTTCTAGAACTCTCTTGCCTTTTTGGTGATCCAACGGAAGTTGGCAATTTGATCTCTGGTTCCTCTGCCTTTTCTAAAACCAGCTTGAACATCTGGAAGTTCAAGGTTCATGTATTGTGCAAGCCTGACTTGGAGAATTTTGAGCATTACTTTACTAGTGTGTGAGATGAGTGCAATCGTCCGGTAGTTTGAGCATTCTTTGACATTACCTTTCTTTGGGATTGGAGTGAAAACTGACCTTTTCCAGTCCTGTGGCCACTGCTGAGTTTTCCAAATTTGCTGACATGTTGAGTGTAGCACTTTCACAGCATCATCTTTCAGGATTTGAAACACCTCCACTGGAGTTCCATCACCTCCACTAGCTTTGTTCGTAGTGATGCTTCCTAAGGTCCGCTTGACTTCGCGTTCCAGGATGTCTGGCTCTAGGTGAGTGATCACACCGTTGTGATTGTCTGCGTCGTGAAGATTTTTTTTTGTATACTTCTCCTGTGTATTCTTGCCACGTCTTCTTAGTATCTTTCTGCTTCTTTTAGATCCCTACCATTTCTGTCCTTTATTGAGCCCATCTTTGCATGAAAATTTCCCTTGGTATCTCTAATTTTCTTTTTTTTTTTTAATTTTTTTTTTTAGTTTTTTATTTTTTAAATTTTAAAATCTTTAATTCTTACATGCGTTCTTGAAGAGATCTCTAGTCTTTCCCAGGTGGCACTAGTGGTAAAGAATTTGCCTTCCATGCAGATGTAATAAACACAGGTTTGATCCTGGGGTGGGAAAGATTCCTTGGAGGAGGTCATGGCAACCCAGTCCAGTCTTCTTGCCTGGAGAATCCAATGGACAGAGGAAGCTGGTGGGCTGCAGTCCATATGGTTGCAAAGAGTCAGACATGACCAAAGTGATTTAGCACAGAGCATATCACCTTTAATCATCCCTTACTGAGTGACAATGACACACACTGGGCTCTGATTCTTTGTGCTGTTGTCCAGAAGTGCTTTTAGGTAAAGAACCACAAAATTTCTGTAGTTCAGTTTATATGTCTTTGTTATTTCAGGGATTATATTCTGCACTGACTACTGTTCCATAGCCAGCACTTAGTTTGCATGCTTTGTTTGTATAAAGTTAATTCACAATTAGAGCAAGCAAAAGTTCTGAGCAGCAATTTTCCTATAATTGTTAGCATTGAAGTTACAACCAAGTGATGGTTTTATGATGCCGAAAGCTTATAAAATTTAGAGAATAATCTTTTGAAGATAAATAGAAAATTTTGAACACAAGGTTAGGCATGGATATAAATATCTAAAGAAATTATTGCACATCATAATTTTTAAGAATTGGCAATTAACATAGGTATCTCACACACACAAACAGAAAATAAACTATTGATTGCATTAATTATCTACCAATAATTTTTATCCTAAAATGTTGAACATTTTTATTATCTCTTTATAAATCAATAGTTTTATTATAATTTGCTTTAGCAAGAACACCATGGTTGAATCAAATTTGTTTTATTATTAATAATTTTAAGTGGTTACATTTTATGACTTATAATTGGTACTTTTAAAAATTTTTAGATGGTAGTCACATTTGAGAAAAATTATGTCTTAATATATGAGGTATACTATTTCTCAGTATTCCAAATTTTCTTATGAAGTGACTAATGCAGTCAACCTGGAAATGCATTTACATTTTCCTAATTTTTTTTCTCATTTGTATGTTTCATTCCTTATGTTTAAGTGTATGAAAAAATAATAAAAGAACCTATTATTACTGCTATTGAAAACATCTCTTCTGTTATTGAATGCTGCCTTTGGTATCATATGAAAATTGTTCACAATTTGTTTCTGATCTCAGAGTGACACCCCTTGATTTTATATTGTTTTTTAGATTTGACTAATTTTTACTTGACTGCCTTGAAATTATTTACTGAATAAATGTAAATACACAAGACATCTTTTGCTGCTGCTGCTAAGTCACTTCAGTCGTGTCTGACTCTGTGCGACCCCATAGATTGCAGCCCACCAAGCTCCCCCGTCCTTGGGATTCTCCAGGCAAGAACACTTTAGTGGGTTGCCATTTCCTTCTCCAATGCATGAAAGTGAAAACTGAAAGTAAAGTCGCTCAGTCGTGGCCAACCCTCAGCGACCCTACGGACTGCAGCCTTCTGGGCTCCTCCATCCATGGGATTTTCCAGGCAAGAGTACTGGAGAGGGGTGCCATTGCCTTCTCTGCAAGACATCTTTTATTCCCACCCAAATCAAAAGTCTATAATTTCTCATTATTTCCCAAAATGTTCTAAAAATGTCTTTGTCAAATTTTTACTATATTGTTTGCATCTTATTTATGCATACGATTCCTTTCCATGTATTTGAAAATATATTTTCAATTCTTTAAAATGTCGTAGCAATGTTCCAGGACTTGCACTGTTTTACAATAAGCAGATCCATCTAATTACATTTATGGTAAAAGGAGTTAGCATATATGCACGATACTTCAAATTCAAAAAGAAAATCTATTACTATTTAAAATATCCAAACTTGACAATAACCTCAGAGATTGTAAATATGGCTTTTATCTTTGATGAGAAAGAGTAAATAAGAACATGTAATACATATGCTATTTGTTAATATTCATAAAGAATGCATGCAGCCCTTCGTCATCACCTTCAATCCTATGACTGACCATAGAGGTGGCTAACATACTTTTTATAGTCATCTCAAAGAGATTGACTTGGTAAAAGAAATGACTGATAGTTTTCAGTTGGCAAGAAACTTCAACATTGTTCAGAGGGTTTTATATTGTAATAGTGTGTTATGTGTTAAGTCGTTCAATCATATCTGATTCTTTGCAACCCCATGGATTGCAGCCCACCAGGCTCCTCTGTTCATGGGGATTCTCCAGGCAAGAATATTGCATTGGGTTGCCATGCCCTCCCCTCCAGGGGATCTTCCCAACCCAGGGATTGAATCCAGGTCTCCTGCACTGCAGGAGGATTCTTTACCAGTTGAGCTACCAGGGAAGCCCATTTTGTAATAGTATTGCACAGTAATTATCAACTAATTAGTGTTTGTTGCATCCAACTTAGAAACTAAAGTAAGAGTAGTGTTTAGTGTCTGCTTTATCTGTTAGATTTATTGGTTCATTTTGTCAATGCTTTCAATTACTTTAAGTCTTTATAAACTCTTTGGGGTAAATAAATAACATTTTGTTTCACTCTAGAATTTTTAAAAAGTTGCTTCTGCAATATATTGATTGATTTCAACCATCATCATATCATTTCCAAATATGTGAAGAATGCCCCTTTGCATCTTCACCAATGAAGTGTAAACTTTATTGACCTGAAACCATAATAGATACAACTACTCCTTTTAACTCTTCAAAAATCAGGTGATGTTTTATCTTGTATGCTCAAGATACTGGTCTAGCAAATTTTCACTTGATTTTCAAACTCCAAGTAAATAGAGTTTTATCTGACCATTGTTGTCGTGACTTTTAAGGGGTCTCAAAGTATTCATCTAGTCTGAAGATCAATCTAATGTTTATATTCTCTGTCTTATATTAATATATAAAGAGTTGATAAACAAAAATATAGCATTGAAATAGGCTAGCAAGTATCTGATAAGAATTTGACATATCTCCATATTTCTCTATTTGAGAATAGCCTTTTCCCCATTATATATTCTTTGACTCTCTATGAATATTTTAAGACCATGATTGTGACTAAATAAGCTATTAATAAAGAGTGTTGAATAAGCTATTCTCATTATTAGGATCTTATTGGGGATCATAGTACTTATCAACGTCAACAAATGTATCCAAGCAAATCTCATATAATTGTTTTAACTGGGATCCAAATAAGGTATATATGTTAGGACTACTAAAATATCTCTTCCCTTTGAATCTATATTTTCATCTTATTTTTCTTTATATTTTTGTTTTTGTGGTTGGAAATTCAGGTCATTTGTCCCATGGGTCTCCTGCATTGTGAATTTTACTGGTTATATTATTAAATACTATTTAACATATCTCTCTTTCATAAGATTCTCTAGGAATTTGATAGTTAGATATAGAGGCTAAGTGATAGCCTAGTCTAGTCAAGGATTTATTTTTACCCCATCACTCTGTAAGTAGTATACTGTATAAGACTAAGACTGTTGTGGTATAGAGTGGGACAAAATCAAATGAGAAATCATGTTGGTGACATTGAAAACACAGGACTTTTCTTTCTCTTGGGAGAAAGGAGATATGGTTTCAAGAATAAGGTTAAATTTTTTAAAATTCCTATTGACCTAAATCTGAGTTGGAAATATGAGTAAAATTTATGATTTTATATATATACATATATGTATATATACACATACAGAAATTATGTGTTACATATACTGAAAAATCCTATAGACAATAACCACTCAGTAGCAATGAACAAAACTAACATCCAGATTTTCATCATTGAGTACAATGTCTCACTAAAAGAAACCATATTTCCTTGGATAAATGGCAGATTTCCTGATCTGGACTGAGATATGTACAAAATCAATCTGGCGTATTTTGTTATAGCAGAAATTAAGGAAGCTAGGCTCCCATTCAGCCAAATAGAACCACTTGAGTACCAATAAGATAATAAATGCAATGAATTAAAACACATTAAATATGTTTAATTTCATCAGTTCACGATATTTAAAACAAAATAAAATTCACTGATCAAATTTAAAAGATGACAGGGAACCAAATCATTATTGTGAAACCTAGAAAATAAAAGCATTTATCCTGCCTTCCCCCTAGAAATTGTACCTAAGGGTATGAAAAATTGATGAGGACAAGTTTCTGTTTATAAAAGTCATCCAACTAATAAATGAAGAAAGGATGATATAATTAGAATACCATGACTTTGCAGTGCCTGCCAAATTAATGAATCAAGGGAATAATCACCTGTAGGTGCTAACATCACTAAAAGATAACAATATGGCCTATGTGCTCCCTGAAGGAATTCTACAATGCCATCTATGAAGTAGTCTTGCCAAAAAAAAAAAAAAGAAAAAGGAGATGGGGATAAGAAAGGGAGAAAAGGAAAACCTTAACCAGTTGAACTTTTAATGTCAGTATTCAAATTAGCTCAAACTTTATTAAACACCTACAAGGCCTCACACATACAAGGGAAATGACAGTATCTGTACCTATTTGAACCTCAAAGAAAACTGAAGAAGTCTATGAGAATAAATGTATTTAAAATCCTCAGTTTGGATTTAGAAAGCTGCCAAAAATGAACTCTCCATGGAAAATATTAACAGAAAATGACCATTGAGCTTATGATAATTAACAAGAGAAAGACAAAGATACAACCAACATGATTTAAACACATAGCCTTTTTCAAAGACAAAGCATCTCTCTTACATAAAAGAAATAGTAAGCTCTTATAATGACTGTGACTCACCATTAAATTCAACTTGCAAGTTTCTTTCAACAATGATTGTAATGAAAGGTATTTCTAAAGAGATTTTTGCACATTGAGGTTTGAAACTCAGCATGGACCTCACAACCCCATGCAGGGGAGAATGAATGTGCTGAGGAGGTGACAAGCTCTTTGTTCACAGAGAAAGAAAAAAAAATTATGTCATCCATATCCCTGCAAAAGCCATCCTGTGGGGCAGTAGCTTTGCAATGATAACCCTCTTTGTCCACCCTCTTGGACACATGACTCTGATATACAAAATACTATTTCCTATGTAGTCCATAGCATTGCGTATTTTGTAATGTTACAAATTATATCTCAGCATTTTCTAAAAGATTAGCCAGAGTACACAGTCATACATACACACTTGCTTCTTATATTATTTGTAAGTCACTGCCCAAACCAGCTTTGAGTTTAAAGACAAACCAAGAATATGATGCTACTTGTACAAAAAAGGCATGTTTAAGAAAGAAACTGTGCTAAGTAAAACAATGCATAGGTTTTATGTAAAATTTATTAACATAGCTTTATTGAATAACACTTAATTGCCTAATGATGTTACATAATCATTTGCAAGGTATAATTACTTTACCATTGACTCAAAGTACACAAAGGATGCAAAAAAATTGCTATCAACTAACTTTGCAAAGTCATTTAACCTCTCTGAACCTCCATATCTTTATTTGGAGAATTCCAGAAAACTGAAGTAAGGCATCTTCAAAAGACTTTGAATTCAAGAAGGTTCTTAGTGTATGATCATCTGTTCTCGTGCTGCCTGTAACATCACAGGCAATGCCAAACTGTGCAACATCTCCAACTTTGGCTTTATGTATGGCTGCATTATGATCAAGATTACCAAGATGTTTTAACATATTTTTCTTGAGCATCAAATGTTATGTTCACTATCACCTGTGGTAAAACAACAACAAAAAGAATCAGAAACAGAGACCACCTTGAGGCTCACACCAAAGAGATGCGGAGAAAAGGGAATCCTTCTCCATTGTTGGTAGGAACATAAATTGCTGCAGCCGCTATGGAAAACAGGATGCAGGTTCCTCAGAAACTAGAAGTAATAGAATTACTATATAATCCAGCAATCCCACTTCTGGGAATATACGGAGACAAAACTGCAATCATAAAAGACATATGAACCCCTCTGTTCACAACAACACTATTCATAATAGCCAAGATGTGGAAACAACCTGTATGTCCATCGACAGATGAATAGATAAAGAAGATGCTGTACCGATACACTATGGAATACTACTCAGCCATAAGGAAAGATAAGGCCATTTGCAGCAACATGAATGCAATATAGATTATCATACTAAGTGAAGTAAGTCAAAAAGCGAAAGACAAATAGCATGTGGTATCACTTTTACGTAGAATCTAAAATACGGCACAAGTGAACCTATCTATAAAACAGAGACTAAGAGAATTGTGGTTGCAAAGTGAGAGTGGGGACCGAGACAGATGGACTGGGAGTCTGGCATTAATACACGCAAACTTTCACATTTAGAATGGATAAACAAGGTCAAATATCCAATCCCCTGGGATAAAACATAATGGAAAGAATATTGGAAAAGAATTTATATATGTACATAGTGGAGTCATATTGCTGTACAGCAGAAATTAGCACAATAATTGTAAACATTGAGAAAACCCCACAAAATTGTCTTACTAAACAAAGAAAAAGAGCTTACAAACAGAAAACTTGTCACAGCTCATCAGTCAAAGAATATAGTAGCTTTAAAAAGTATTCCAAAATAAAGAATAGGGGTCCCTAAAATGACAATGAAAACTCTGCAAATTTTGGAAATGCCTGAATCACTCTTCCCAATTACTACTGCCATATGACACTCAGCTCTGCACAGTGTGAGGTGAGATTAAAAGGTTTTGATTATTCCAGGGGGTCGTGGAGAGATCATATGGCACAGGAGGCCATAATTGAGTAGGAGCAGTGGGAGCCAGACGCCCCCGAAGGAGATTTTCAGCAGACAGTGAAAGCATGACTGCAAGCTCGAGGCACAGGGGAGGGGCAGATGGTGCTGGTCAGCAGACCCCGCTTTGCTCATGGCAAGGGTGACCCTGCTCTTCCTCACTTGTAAGGGTCTTAAATGCATTCGAAATAGAAATTACCTTTCAACCCTTCTCCTGCCTCAGTCTTCAGTGGAAAAAGTCTTCTTTTAAACTATGGGCTTCAAAGTAAATGACTCTCTGAAGAATTGACTATAATTTTTCAAGCATCATATGTACAATCAGAGAACAACAAATACCATGAAGAATCAAAGTCAGTGATACCTACCCATTTTACAGAGCCTTTATAGGAGACTTGGTGATCAGATTACATGACTAAAGGGTGAAGTTCAGCAGAAGAGCTCATTATTTCTATTATTGATAGAGCTGCTAAGGGTCATGGAATGCAGAAGAGAAAAGGGAACAAGTCCCATTAGGCTTAGAATTTAGTTTATCATTGTTATCATTCTGGCCACAGCTCTTATTTAATATTAAAACAAATTGAATGTTTAAAGCATTTGTTTTCTGTTTCTTCATATGTTTTCAAATATATGTATAATTTTAAGTAAAAGGCAGAGAAAAGGTCCCTAATCATTATATTTTAGTTCCTTATGTGCTGGATCACTTCTTAGTATGTTTGAGAATAGTTTACCTTCAAAGGACACATTTGAATGTAATATTGATAATAACTTCACACAAGAAAGTTGTGTGATAGTAGCTTCACACAAGAAAGTTATTTGTAATCTTCAATAACTGAATCTATTTAATGAAACCAAAGACAGACCTGCTTGTCAATACATTCTCTTTAGAAAATCAGGAAATGAGTTTCATAGGCTGAATAATTCAACCCTATGCCATTTCTTTGATTAGTTAACTAATTACAATGATGGATCTCAAATTGTATTGGACATCAGAATCACATGGAAGGTTTGTGAAAACATGGATTTACCGGGTCTCACATCAAATAAAGATGGTCTATGATAAGACCTTGCATTCTTTGGAACTCTGCATTAAAATATAAAGGAGAGATAAGAAAGCCTTCCTCAGTGATCAACATGCAGATAGAGGAAAACAATAGAATGAAAAAGACTAGAAATCTCTTCAAGAAAATTAGAGCTACCAAGGGTAGAAATGGTATGGACCTAACAGAAGTAGAAGATATTAAGAAGAGGTGGAAAGAATACACAGAAGAACTATACAAAAAAGATCTTCATGACCCAGATATCACAATGCTGTGGTCACTCACTTAGATCAGACATTCTGGAATGTGAAGTCAAGTGGGCCTTAGGAAGCATCACTATGAACAAAGCTAGTGGAGGTGATGGAATTCCAGTGGAGCTATTTCAAATCCTGAAAGATGATGCTATGAAAGTTCTGCCCTCAATATGCCAGCAAATTTGTAAAACTAAACAGTGGCCACAGGACTGGAAAATGTCAGTTTTCATTCCAATTCCAAAGAAAGGCAATGTCAAAGAATGCTCAAACTACCACACAATTACACTCATCTCACATGCTAGCAAAGTAATGCTCAAAATTCTCCAAGCCAGGCTTCAACAGTACGTGAACAGTGAACTTCCAGATGTTCAAGCAGGATTTAGAAAAGGCAGAGGAACCTGAGATCAAATTTCCAACATCTGTTGGATCATTGAAAAAGCAAAAGAGTTCTAGAAAACATCCATTTCTGTTTCATTGACTACGCCAAAGCCTTTGACTGTGTGGATCACAACAAACTGTGGAAAATTCTGAAAGAGATGGGAATACCACACTACCGAACTTGCCTCTTGAGAAATCTGTATGCAGGACAGGAAGCAACAGTTAGAACTGGACATGGAACAACAGACTGGTTCCAAATCGGGTAAGGAGTACATCAAGGCTGCATATTGTCATGCTGATTATTTAACTTATATGCAGGGTACATCATGGGAAACACTGGACTGGATGAAGCACAAGCTGGAATCAAGATTGCTGGGAAAAGTATCAATAACCTCAGATATGCAGATGACATCACCCTTATGGCAGAAAGCAAAGAAGAACTAAAGAGCCTCTTGATGAAAGTGAAAGAGGAGAGTGAAAAAGTTGGCTTAAAACTCAACATTCAGAAAACTAAGATGATGGCATCCTGTCCAATCACTGCATGGGAAATAGATGGGAAACAGTGGAAACAGTAAGAGACTTTATTTTGGGGGGCTCCAAAATCCCTGCAGATGGTGACTGCAGCCATGAAATTAAAGGATACTTGCTCCTTGGAAGAAAAGTTATGGCCAACCTAGACAGCATATAAAAAGCAGAGACATTACTTTGCCAACAAAGGTCTGTCTAGTTGAAGCTATGGTTTTTCCAGTAGTCAGGCGTGAACGTGAGAAGTGGACTATAGAGAAAGCTGAGAACCAAAGAATTGATGCTTTTGAACTGTGGTGCTGAAGAAGACTCTTGAGAGTCCCTTGGACTGCAAGGAGATCCAATCAGTCCATCCTAAAGAAAGTCAGTCCTGATATTCATTGGAAGGACTGAGGCTGAAGCTGGAACTCCAATAGTTTGTCCACCTGATGCGAAGAACTGACTCATTTGAAAAGACCTTGATGCTGGGAAAGATTGAAGGTGGGAGAAGAAGGGGACGACAGAGGATGAGATGATTGGATGGCATCACTGACTTAATGTACATGAGTTTGAGTAAACTCTGGGAGTTGGTGATAGATAGGGAAGCCTGGTATGCCTCAGTCCATGGGGTTGCAAAGATTCAGACACAACTGAGCGACTGACTGAACTGAATGACAAGACCTAATAATAAGATCTATAAATATTCACAATATTTACACTATGAATAAAATCCAGGTGATACTAATGCTATTGATCAGTGTATACCAATAGTAGACCACTTTTGAGATGCTCTGAATTAGAAAAGAAGAACTATGTTGATTTAAATCTCTACACAGAAATTATTAAGTGCAGAGTCTTGGTAACTGGCATAGGATGAGATATAGAATCTTAGTTGAACAAAGTACAGCTTCAGAGGGAAACTTTAGGAAATAGTTTATAAATGAATAAATAGATATTACAATTGAATTAATTCTAGGAGCTTTAGGAAATAGAGCTGTTGTGTTATTTATAAGTTATAAGTTAACTGGTATCAGCTGAGTATGTCAGTAAGTGAAATTAAATAATCAATACAGCATAAATGCACTGTGTCAAACCAATCACACTTGGAGGTTTACGACATACAATTCTTTATAAAATGAGTAAATCTTACTACTATGCCCTGACTCAATAAACATTCTATGGATGACACTCTGCAATTGTTGAATTTAAATGCATATTCCAGTTTTCATATTAGTTTTGTGAAATCATAAAAGCTATATGTACCAGCTAATTTATTTAATACATATTTTATAATGCAAGAATTCTATTACCTTGATGATCACAGGTAAGTCCAATGGTAATAGCACCTTAGCATTACTACAAACTATAAACAGTGACAACAAGAAATAGCATCTTAAAAAATCTTAAAATGACAAATAACTAGTCATCTTCCACCTCAAGTTCAATCTTCAGAAGGACAAATTAGAAACTCACTACCTCGAACAGGCTTTCCCAAAGCCTCAAAAAATGCACTGTTGTTTAATATTGCTTAATGAAATGTGGTCAGATTATGTCATTTTTGTTGTTGTTAGCAGTAGACAAGAAAACCAGGTCTGTAGCTATAGTTTTGTCCTTGGGGTTTATCAACAATCCTTTCAATATTCGTGGGTTTTCTCCCTCCTGTGCTCATGAAGGGCCTTGAGGCATGAATAAACATGCTTCTTTTTCCTGTCAGAATTTTGAACCAAGTAAGAGAGAGAAATATCCAGACAGATTAAGGTCAAAATGACAGCTTCACTTTTTAAGAGTTATTGGGTCTCTTTGCAGTAACAATGAATTTCCTATCACTGTAAACAAACATATCTTCCTACTCACAAATAGAGCTAGACCATACCCCACCTCCTGTCCCCATAAATGGACAGGATTTTAAATCCTTAAAATGGAGATGAAAAGAATTATTATATCACTGCATCTGTAAATTATTTCTGATGGTAACACACTTTGAGGTGAAAATATCCGAGATAAAAACAAAAAAGTATACATCATCAAACTAAATAGTTGTTGCTGTGTCATGCACACATGACTTCTGCTTCTTCAGGAGCCTGGGGATTAAATGGTCCATGTTTGATTGATTTTTATCAGAAGTACAAAATACTGAAAGTTCTTCATTCTTAGACTGGTGTGATGTTTCTATATATTCCACAAACCCTAGTGAAATCATGCTTTTTTTATGTTGAGGCAAATTCAAAGATAGCAGGAATAAGGTGCTTGTAAAACCGTTTATGTTGGAAGCTTTAAAGCACTAAAGATCACTTTAGATGCACATAACTCTCCTGACACTGATCTCAAAACATAGGTGCATCTTTCCTAAACATGGTGATTTCCCTTTTAACTCATACCAGTTATATCTTCAGCTGAAACCTCTGTTCTGGGTGCAAGACACATACCAAACTGTTTACTTAATATCTCTGGGCTGTGCTTAGTCACTCAGTCATGTCCAACTCTTTGTGACCCCATGGACTGTAGCACACCAGAGACCCCTCTGTCCAAGGGATTCTTCAGGCAAGAATATTTCAGTGGGTTGCCATGCCCTCCTCCCGGGGATCTTCCCAGCCCAGGGATCAAACCCAGGTCTCCCGCATTGCAGGCAGATTCTTTACCATCTGAGCCACCAGGGAAGCCCATGAATACTGGAGTGGGTAGCATATTCTTCCCAGGGGATCTTCCCAATCAAAAAATTGAGCCGGGGTCTCCTGCATTGCAGGCAGATTCTTTACCAACTGAGCTTCCAGGAAAGCTCCACTTACTGTCTCTAGTTGGAAGCGTAACAGACATCTCACACTTAACAAACCCAAAACAGAGCTCTAAATTTCTCCTAATGTTCTACCCACTTTTCTTCTCACCATCTTCACCATCTCATTTAACACACACTTGGTTTCATCTTTAATTCCCCTGATTCTTTTATAATTCACACTCTATAAACAAATCTTATTGACTCTAGCTTCCAAATAGATTGGGATTATGCCCATGTCTCCCCATCATCACCATGCCCCGACTGAAATCATCACCTTCATCCCTCCACTATTCAGTTGGATTTACTGCTATAGCCTCCAAACTGGTCTCCCAGCTTTTGTGCCGCCCCACTCCCTTCAGTGTTTTCTCATCTCTGCAGCCAGAGGGATTCCTTTTAAACATGTCAGATTGAAGCAGTCTTCTTAAAACCCTCCCCTGGTTTCCTTCTCCATCTCACTCGGTGTATTAGAGTCCTTGGGCTTCTATAACAGATTACCACAAACTGGGTGGCAGAAACTTATTTTCTCACAGTTGGAGAGGTTACAAGTCTTAAACTAAGGTATCAGCAGGGCCATCCGCTTTCTAAAGGCTCTAGGGGAGAATTATTCCTTGTCTCTTCCTAGGCTCTGGTGGTTGCCAGCAATCCTAAATGTTCCTTGATTTGAAGTTGCATCACTCCACTCTCTGCCTCCATCTTTACATGGTCCTCCCTGCTCTGTCCAAATTTCCCTCTTCTTATAAGAACACTAGCTATTGTTGTCATGCATCCCACCCCACACAAATCTATAAGCACCTTAGCTTGCATTGATTATATTTGCAAAGATCCTATTTCCAAATAAGCTCATATTCACAGGCACTGAAAAGTAGCATTTGAACATATGTATGTATTTTGGTGGGAAGGACACAGTTCAATCCACAACAATCAAAGTAAACACAAAATCCTTATAATGCCACACAAGTTTACAATTTTTTGCTATTCAAAGTGTGATCTACAGACCACCAGTATGAGCATCGCCTGGGAACTTGTACAAAATGTAAACTCTAGACTTCCTCAATCAGAATCAGAATCTTCATTTTAATGTGACATGTACATGATTCACATGCAAATTAAAATTTGAGAAGTACTGCCCTTGGAATGATCTAGTTTTTTTTCTACTCTCTTCATAAATGTCTATCCCTTACATCTCTCCATCACTTCAGTTATACTGACCTTTATTTTTTCTGAAATGCCTGAAAAACTCCTCTTCAAGATGTACAACTTTTCCGGGATACTGTTTTAAATTAACATCTCCAACTATTCTATCCATCTTCCTTGCTTTATTTTTTTTTTTACTATAGAACTTCCCACCATCCAATATACTAAATATTTTGCTTATTAACTTTGTTTGCTGTTTTCTCTATCAACTAGAATATAAACTACTTGAGCACAAGGATTTGTGTCTGTATTTTAGACTCCTGAAATGATATGGGACACTCAATGCAGGCCATACAAATAAATGTGTCAAGTGAGTCATTTATTTGCCCAAATACATTAAGTAACTCTTGCTATTTGAAATCAACTGTATCATATGCATCATGTAATGCTTTTTAAAGTAGATATATAAGAATCATATTAGTTTATATGGCAAAAAAATTATCATTTACCTAAGCATTTGTGAATCAATTTTTTAAAATTTTAATTGGAAGATAATTATTTTACAATACTGTGATGGCTTTTGCCATATATCAACATGAATCAGTCAGAGGTATGCATATGTTTCCCCTCCCCCCTTAAACCTCCCTCCCACCTCCCTCCTGACTACTCCTCTCTAGTTTATCACAGAGCACCTGCTTTGGGTTCCCTGCATCATATAGCAAATTCACACAGACTATCTATTTTACTGTGGTAACATACCAACCAGATCAGTCCTGGGTGTTCATTGGAAGGACTGATGCTAAAACTGAAACTCCAATACTTTGACTACCTCATGTGAAGAGTTGACTCATTGGAAAAGATCCTGATGCTGGGAGGGATTGAGGGCAGGAGGAGAAGGGAATGACAGAGGATGAGATGCTGGATGGCATCACCGACTCGATGGACATGGGTTTGGGCGGACTCTGGGAGTTGGTGATGGACAGGGAGGCCTGGCATGCTGTGATTCATGGGGTTGCAAAGAATTGGACACGACTGAGCGACTGAACTGAACTGAATATTTGATTGTGTATATGTACTATTTCTTTTTCCATTCATCTATCAATAGACATCTAAGTTGCTTCCATGATCTAGCTATTGTAAATAGTGCTGCAGTGAACACTGAGGTACCTGCATGTTTTTCCGTTATGGTTTCCTCAGTGTATATGCTCAGTAGTGGGTTTTCTGGGTCATGTGAAGTAAAGTCACTCAGTCGTGTCTGACTCTTTGCTACCCCGTGGAGTGTAGCCCACCAGGCTCCTCTGTCCATGGGATTTTCCAGGCAAGAATACTGGAGTGGGTTGCCATTTCCTTCTCCACCCCAGGGATCGAACCCAGGTCTCCCGCATTGCAGGCAGATGCTTTAACCTCCGAGCCACCAGGGAAGCCTTGGGTCATATGGTAGTTTTATTCCTAGTTTTTAAAGAAACCTCCATACTGTTCTCCATAGTGACTGTATCAATTTGTTCTTATCATACTTCTCATGATAAAGCACACTTTAGCCCTAGTATATCCTATGAGAATTGCTGTGGTTGTTATTTGGTCACTAAGTCATGACCAACTCTTTTGAGACGCTATGGACTGTAGCCTGCCAGGCTCCTCTGTCCATGGACTTTCCCAGGCAACAACACTGGAGTGGGTTGCCATTTCCTTCTCCAGGGGATCTTCCTGACCCGGGAATCAAATCTGCGTCTCCTGCCTTGGCAGGCAGATTCTTTACCACTGAGCCACCAGGGAAGTCCATTCTGTGAGAAAATAGATGTTTTTATGCATCCTAAATATATTCCTTTTGAGTTTCACAGGATATTTACTTGTTCTATGAAACAGAGATATGGTCACCATATACATGTACACCATATCTTGCCTTTCATACATTTTGTCCCTTTTCATTGCATTTTCTTTCCATTTCTTCTTTTCAAAATAAAGATTCTTAATCTTAGTTGGTCCTAATATAATGGACCTTCTGGGAATTTGCATCTTTCTTCAATCATGTAACCAGACTCTTGGCAACAACTAATCTGTTCTTCATCACTAGAATTCTGTTATATAATTTAAGTCTTTTCAAAACCAAAGCCCATGATTGTTAAATGAATGGCAATTTCTTTTCTTAAGTATTATTTGCACCCTTTATAAATTCTTAATAAATGGTATACCACAGCAAGCATTCAAGTGTGTGTGTGTGTGTGTGTGTGTGTGTGTGTGTGTGTGTGTATGAGCTAAAGCTTGAATGTGGATTTAAATGCACAAAAGAGAAAAATATTATAATGCTTTCATCACTATATCCATATTTATAACTCTGTTCTAAAGACTAGTTACAGCTTTTTCTTTTATTTATAATATCTGAATTATAGTCACTACTAAGTAAGTATATATTTAAAACTTTATACACATTCCTGAATTTTACATTTTGCTTCAGAACTTTAAATGGTGTTAAAAAGATATTTTACATTTAAATATATCTAACTGAAGGAAAAGGTACAAATAAATGATCTCAAAATATAATCTTGGAAACCGCTTTTTTTCCAGTTGAATATCACCACTGTTAGACTCTAATAGTTACATAGATTCCCTATAAAATCATGATTTCTCAAGAGGCAATAGACAGTAGAGAACAGTTTTAATTTTTAATAAGTCAAAGTAAGTTTTGTCATTCTCTTCTTGTCCCCACTCCAGATAGTTCTTGCACTTGTGGTCCACCTTGTAACACAACATCCCAGCTCTCCACAGGGTATTCTCCAACTGCTCTTCCCTAGGAAGGTCAGAGACTTTACCTTAGCTAGACTTTCTCAGTGCCTGCCTTCCGATTAAATTTGCAAGTCCTATAGACTATTCTCATAAGTCCTTGAAGAGCAATGCATAATACATCTCCTGCTAATTATCTGATGAGTGTCACTAAATATTTTATCACATTAGATAAAATATCCTTAGATCAAATGGTACAAGAATTTCCAATTATGCTACTCCTTTGGTTAAATTCTGTGGCTAGCTTGAGGACTGTGTCACAGCAATAGAAATGCTAGGAACAGAAACAGTATTTGTTCTCAATTTGGACTGGAGTGTCACTAAGGCCACACTGCCACTCATTATTTCAGAATGCTTTTTAGATAACAAAATAACTGCACTATTAAAATGAAAACTTACTATAACCCTGTGTGACAGGCAGGACCAGTATTATTATTCATAGTTTGCAATGAAGCAGTTAGGTTCAGTAGTATTAAAAGATTTGTCTCAGGTCATTGGTTTATTAAATGACAGGCTAAGATCAGAACTGAGTTTTATTCTCATATAAGACTGTAAATAAGAAGGCTAAACCAAATAAATTATAAAACTTTTGCTACAGCACCAATAACTATAATTGATCATCCAATGATTTCTTTAATAACAATTATATATGACAAGGTGGGTGTGACAAAACCAACACAATCTATTGATTAGACTTGGGTAATTTTTAATGTTTGCTCACAGAAAGTTTTATGTTTTATCACAAGATAATACACATTAACTCATTTTTTCTTTTATGTGCTCATTAAATGAAATACAGCAATGCTTTCCATGTTATTAAAGGAATACCATTTAATACCATAAAATATCTCAAGTATGTACCTTTTGCAAAGTGATTTTTAGGCACTGAGATTATAACAGTGACAAAATAGAGTCCCTCTTCCCATGGGTCTTATATTTTAGTGGAAGGAGGTGATGCATAAAGAGAATATCTGTAAATTATATCTATCAGCAGTAAGTAGTAGGAAAGGAAGTAAAGTCAGATAAAAAGATAGAGAATGATAGGAGGGTACCCATTATAGGTAGTGTGGTTAGCAAAAGCCTCTCTTAGGTGATAGTAACATTTAAAGAAACCAGAATGATATGAGAATGAACTTGCAAATAACTGGAAGATCATTCAGGCTGTTGGAAAAACAAATGAAATGATTTTTTAAGATGGGAATTAATTTGGTGTGTTTGAGGAAGAGAAAGAAGACCAATAAAGCAGGATCAGACTGAATGACTAGAAGATAGAAAACAGTTAAAAGAAATATCTGAGTCTCATGGTGTTCTCACTTGCAGTATTGTGGATCTTGGGATTTTACTCTAAGTGTGATGGGAATCCATTAAAAGACTTTAAGGTTTGTGTATTAGAGAACCAGGAGTAGGCTATGATGTGACTTAAACAATTTAAAGTTTTAAAGTGTCTTCTGTTATTTGAGTACAGATTTGTATCAGTTTGCTAGGGCTCCCAAAACGAAGCACCCTCATATCTTTCAGAATGGCTATGATTAAACACATACAAATAACAAACGTTGGCAAGGTTGTGGAAGAAAGGATACACTTGTACATTGTTGGTGGAAAGGTAAATTGGTACAGTCACTGTGGAAAACAGTAAGGAGATTCTCCCCAAAATAAAAATAGACTCACCATATGATCCAGGATTCCACTCCTGAGTATATATCCAAAGAAAATGAAAACACTAATTTAAAAAGATATATGCACATAACAGCATTATTTACAATAGCCAATATATGGAAGCAACCTAGGTGTTCATCAATAGATGAACGAATAAAGAAGATGTGCTATATATAAGCAAGGATACTATTTGGCTATCAAAAAGCACATTTTGTCATTTGCACCATGATGACCTGGAATGTACTATGCTTAGTGCAATAAGCCAGACAAAGACAAATACTGTATGTTATCACTTGTATCTGAAAAATGAAACAAACTACTGGATATAACAAAAAAGAAACAGACTCACAGATACAGAGAAGAAACTAGCGGTTACTAGTGGTGAGAGGGAAGACAGGAGAGGCAAGATACGGGTAAGTGATGACTTTTTATGCATAGCTGTTTGTAACTCTTAAACTATAAGTATATATAGGACATAATAGTGAATATAAATAATATTGACAATTATTAATGAAATATAATTGATAAATATTTCAAATTATTTTGTTGTACAATGGAAACTAATATGATACTGTAAGTCAAATATTCCTGGATTTAAAAATAAATTTACAATGAAAATGAAAAAATAAAGGCGTTAAGGTGCTTAGTAAGATTATCTCATGAAATCCCCCTAATAGCAAGCACTAATAACATTTTACATCTGCTACTGCTTTCTCCATGTTGACTGTTATTCATGCTAAGTTCACATAGCTAGAACTTTAGGAGCTAGAATTCCAATGTAGATGTATCTTATTACAAAGATACATTCTATCCTCTCTAGCAGGCTTCCTGGAGACTTTCATCTCTTAGGTGTATTGAATAGTATGTGTATAAACATTATCTTCATTGGGAGTTCTTTTAGCATAAAACTAAAGGAGTATGGGGGATTATTTTTTCCAAAATATATAATGTATATTTACATTGTCTTTGTATAGAATGCCATATCTGTTGCAATTAACCTTGAATGGTGGCTTTCTGTTTGACAGGCCATTTATTTAATCTCTGTTACTTACTAGATTCCATAATAAACTCTGCGAGGAATCAGAGATATGGCTCTTTTCTTTGAAAGAATGCCCCATTATGTTGAGAATAAAGGCTGATAGGCATGTAAAAATATGTTATTTCCTGAGTACCAAGTGAGTTAGCTAATGAATAGTACTGTGCTGTGCTCAGTCATTTCCAAATCTTTGCGACCCCATGGACTCTTGCCTGCCAGGCTCCTCTGTCCGTGCGATTTCCCAGGCAAAAATGCTGGAGTGGGTTGCCATTTCCTGAGGTCAAAAGAAGAAAATCACTTTGGAAGAGTAAAAAAAGGATTAAGTTTAACTTTCTAAAGTTGGTACAAATCCAATCAATACATAAGGCGATTCCTAATAAATTCAAGTTTACAAAAGTAGACAGTCTTATTTTCTTTCTTATTCCAAGGAGGTAAATGTCTTCTCTCTGAAAGTCCTTTGTGAAAATTAAACCTACTGTTTATGCAGACTTCCTAGCAGTCTGCATATTTCTATTTCTTGGTTTGTTTGTTTAATATCTGTATCACTGGTAATTGGTAAGCATCTTTAAAGCAGGGTGGATCATATTCTGATTCCCTTTTAACTCCTCCATCCCATAGGAAATACTGTGGGCAAGAAGTCAATAAATTAGGTTCAAAGACATAAATAGTTGGCAAGAAGAGTAAGTAGTCAGATAAGACATTCGTACAAAATTAGACTATTTGGAGGTACTTTTATCTAGTCACTTATTTTTGAAAACATCAATGTGCATACTAATCCATAAAATTTTTATGATGAACACAAATTATGAATGACTTTCCATATTAATAAAGGTATGTAAATATCATTATAATGGCTCTATAATATTTTATTGTGTGATTGTGTCAATTAAGTCAGTGGTAATGTCCTGTTGCTAAACATTTAGTTTCTATTTCCTTTTACCAAGGCAGTGGCTACATTATACATTTTTTATATGTATTTTAAGATGTGCAATTGTTGAGACAAAAGATGTGAATAAATTTAGAGTATTTGGTAAACACTGTCAGAACTCTCTCCAGAGAAGATATAGCAAAGCATCTTTACATTTCAGTATAATTGCCATATTCTTCTGAGGCTTCCTGTAGTCCTTGGTTTGCAAGATTTTTTGTTTGTTTGTTTTTTGGTTGGTTTGGGGCTTTGGTTTTGTTTTTCAAGTAGGTTGCAGTATTATTTAGTATTCAGTGGACATAAATACTTGAAGAATAATTTCTCTCTTTGAAAGTATTCCTCCAACATATACAAATACCAGTGCGTTCTTTCTCTAAAAGAAAATTTAAGCAGAGAGAAATTAAATGCTGTTCAAATTCTGAAACTGTGAAAACATAACAATGGAAAAAACAAATAGAAAGTTTTTAAGCTACTCAGTGACTTTAGCAGCTGGTGGATCCTGCCATGCCTATTTTTGCACAGAATGAAAAAGACACAGCAGGTTCCTTTGGAACATCAAACTGAGAAAATTGACTACAGTTTTAACAGCCTTAAAAGAATTTTTTGGCAGAATGAATGACTATGCATAGTTGAGAAAAATACCCCAATCTGTAGGAAAAATAATATAAAGAGGCTAAACAAGAATGTTGCTGCTTTTTCTTTCCACAACAATCTTCCACCTGTCCCTGACTGCAGTATTTAGGGAACCAAGATTTAGAGTGATAAAAGAACAGGAGGTTGCTGAGTGTAGGATGTAGGAGTGAAGGGTTAGAAGAACCTCAGAGGATTTAGAGCTGGAGACTTGAGTGATATGTAACCATGGGAGGTCTGGGAAGCAGGAAGCCAGCCTTAAATCCCAATTTAGCTATTTACTAATCCTGTGATCCTGGGCAGATACTATCCCTTTTCTGGCTCAGTTTCCACATTTTAAAATGAACATAGCATTAGTGTCTAGCTTTCTCTGTGTTTGGCTTTTATTAACATAGTTAAATGTGTCATTATTTTATAATACACTGTGAACTCAGTTAAGTCATTTTGTCTTTTGTCTCAACTTCTTCAGCTATGAAATTAGACAAAGTGATCATGTAATATCACATCTAGATTTGAAGGTCTATGATCCTGTGAGAACAATATCCTAGATGCTACCATTAGACTTAATTTGCTGATAATCTGAAGCCAACACAATAAATATAAATGAAGGATTGAAACAAAATGGAGGTGGGAAAGAGAGGGAAGTAAAAAAAAAAGAGTCACCTTTACAAATAGAGTTTTCTCCTACATTGCAGGCAGATACTTTACCGTCTGAGCCACCAGGGAAGCCCATTCCATACTATAACCATATAAAAATTATGATACATTACATAGGAAGCAAAGCCAGTAAAAATAATCATTTGTTCATTTCAAGAATAGCAGGACTCTTCCAGGGGTTTCCCAGGTGGCACTATTGGTAAAAAGCCTGCCTGCCAATGCAGGAGACATAAGTGACACAGGTTTGATCCCTGGGTTGGGAAGATCCCTTGGAGGAGGGCATGGCAACCCACTCCAGTTTTCTTGCCTGAGAAATTCAATAGACAGAGGAGCCCAGCAGGCTACAGTCCATAGGGTCGCGAAGAGTTGGACATGAATGAATTAACTTAGCACACAACACAAAGGATTTTTCCAACTTTTCTTCCAATATAAGGAAACCTCCTAGATGTTTTCTATTTTCAAACATTTAACTGTCCTCATGGTTTTTGCTTAAGTTCAGAGTACTATAATTGCATTCAATAATTTTGGCCATCCTAAATATATAATTAAAGTTTCACTTGAAATTAAGAAGTGGTTATATGTTGCTGGCTTTTTTCTGGATTATAATTTCAACCCCAGATAAGGGCTTCTAAACTCTGAGTTTTAGTTTCAAGGAATCCTTGAAAAACAGACAATATTTTGTATACACAAATAAATTTTCTTGGAAGACTGTTCATAGCATTCAAAAAATTTTCAAAGGCAAATTTGTTGCCACAAATGTTAAGAATCATTGCCAAACTGAATTATTTCTTGAAAACATGACTTGACCATATTACTTACTGAATCATGACAGGCTGTACAGTGCCTATTCAAATAATACTCCAAATAAATATTATGAAATGAATTAATAAATGATTAACAGTACCTGAAAATGAGACTTTCCTTGAACATCCTATTTAAAACAAATCCCCAGGTCTCCACATCTCTCTTACTCATTTTTTCCCCAAAACTATTCACATTCATCTGATGAAACATATATTGATGGTCTTTCTCTTAGGACTAGAATGTAAACTCCAGAAGAGCAAGGTCATTGTCTATGCTGTGTTTTATATTGCTTTTTCACTGCTGAACACACATTTCACGTAGTGAACAATAAATATATGCTGTATAGATATTTCAAACAATTCACTTGATTCACTCTACAAATTGTGTCACTTTGAAGTTCAGATTTCTTTTACACGTTATTTTCCTTCTAACCTCTGCTTTGAATATCTGTCAGTTGCAGACTTAATGATTATACTTTCTGTCCAAGTCAATGATAAAAATCTTCTAGAAGAACTAGGGTAGGGAAATTTATCACGCAATGTCTAGTTTGATCTTGTTATATGCAATAGGTTATTTGATATCTAAAACCTGTAATCTCTTTTGTTTAACCAGATTTAATTCAGGCTTTTGCTAACTTCTTTTGTAAAGCAGATTCTGAATCTTAACGTGCCAGAATTAGATAGAACGCACTTGGTATGTGGGGGCTAAAAGCAGGTCGGAGAGATGATTCGTTTTACTACTTAATAGGTAGTAGGCACTTTGCTTGGCGCCTCCCCATTCTGTAGGTTGACTCTCTAGTTTAATGTGAACTGTATCTTATACAGTAGATATTATGCCTTTACTTTTCATATAGGCATAAGTCTTACACTTGAATTCTTGCTCTGCCAGTAACTGATTATAATCTTTGACAATCCTTTTAAGCTTCTGTTTCTTTATGAATAAACTAGGGGAGCATGACAATCAATGCCTATCCAAAGAGTGATGAAAATTTAATGCTTCTTTGTGTAAAATTATTTATGATATCCAGATAATATTTTCTATCATGCTACACACATTTGGACTTGACAACAGATCAATATTTATTAAACTTGACTACAATAAAAACTGTCAATATTTAAAGTTTTGCAAATTTAATGTGTTGATATTTATATCATATTTTTGGCTTCTCCATTAGAAACAAAATGGTATAAAAATCTATATGCTGTGATTAGCCAACATAAGTCACTACTGAAATCGATATTAAAAGAGGAACCTATAATATTTGGTTTAATTCTTCAAGCCATATACTCAAATAAACTATTTGACATACTCAAATATGTATTGCATGCATCTTTATATTCATACTAATGGGTATTTCACATGCACAGTAGTTTATGTCTTAAAAATAACCTTATGAAGTATATTTTGATATCCTAATTTTAGGGGTGAGAAAACTAAAAACCAGGTAAAATTAACTCACTCAGAGAGATGGTCACTGATGAAGATGAGATTCAAATCATTATCTTTCAGAAAGCAAAGCCCGTGTCTAACCATGAGGCTCGTTCCTCTAGCTTTTCTAGCTGCTTTCTATTTGAAGCTGTTGTTTCTTAAATTCCAGCACCTTCTCTTCAGGCAATGTAGATGTGACTCAGGCTCCATTCCTAGGTTCTACCCTTCACTCTAGATTCAAGTCTAAAAGTTCTCAACAGTCTCGCCATGGACCATTCCTTGTATTGACTTCCCTATGCTAAAAGATTTCCCACAATTTATTGACCTAGTAGCCTTTCATTCAGTGATTCATCAGTCAAGCAGCCTCCAGTCTGACACATGGAGAAGAGCTCCCCAGAACCATAGAAGGTGAGAGAGCTTTATAGATCAAAGTGAGCAGGAACAAGTAAATTACACTGGGCCTTTGCTGGCTGGTTAAAGCTGGGTAACTTTATATGAAGCAAAGGGAAGTCTTGGTGTTACGTTAAGTGACCTGTGCTGAACAGGCAAACACTGACAAGGTGACCTAGGCCTTCTTTCTTGGAATTGCTAAGCACAGAAACTTGGCTTTGATTTGTTGTCATGGGGCTCAGCATGAGCAACTCGATCTTGGGCCTATTCTGGTTACTTTAACACTTATGAGATAGTCTTTTTCTGTGTGACAATTACTCTTTTCAGGATATATCTCTTTGGTATAGCACTGGATTAATCTTACACAAATAAGATACTCTATTAATCAGCTAGGGCTGTCATAACAAAATATTAGATTGTTGGGCTTAAACAACAGAAACTTATTTTCCCACAGTCCTTAAGGCTGGAATTCTGAAATTAGTGTGCCAGCTTGGTTGGAGTCTGGTCAGAGCTCTCTGCTTGACTTGTAGATGGCTTGACCAAATTCTTGCTATGTCCACACAGAGCAGAAAGAGAACAAACTCTGTTGGCATCTTTTTATAGGGACCTATTTTATCAGGGCCCAATCTTTATGACTTCATTTAACCTTAATTAGTTCCATAAAGGCCCTATCTCTAAATTCAGTCACACTGGGGGTTAGAACTTCAGCATAAGGATTTTGAAGGGACACAGCTCAGTTTACAGCAATTACTATTCATGACAATTTGTGTCTGTTTTTCACTATCCTTTCATTCTTTTCCAAACCAAACTCCCCCATGTAAGAACTGCTACTGTTTCTTAATGAAAGACAAAAGGATATAAAGCTAGCCAATCTTTATATATCTCAGGTGACCCACAATGATCTCTACATACTGTAACTTACATTCTTAACTAGTCTCCACTCACAAGGCACCAAGGTTGGTCTTCCACTTAGTAGATGCAGAATGATAGTGCGCCAGCTCCCAGACTGGGTTAGAAAAGACTGGCTTTCATGCTTTCACCATCTCTCTCCCTCTCTTTCTCCCTCATTCTGTCTCCATCCTTCCCTTCTCCCTCAAATTCCACTGGTTGGACCTAACTCACTAAAGAAAGAAAACTAAGGAATAAAGTCTATATCAGGACAGAATAAAAAGGGATTCACTCAGAGGTCAATTAGAGGCCCCTTCCAAACCTGTGGCTCTAATACTGGTCTCTCCATTAAACTCCAGACCTGAATATCAAAATGTCTGCCTGTTGGACATTTCAACTTAAAACACAGTTTCTCAATACCAATATTATTGAGTTTTGGTCCATATAATTTCTTGTTAAGGGAATAGCCTGTTCATTACAGGATTTTCAGCAGCACTCCTGTCCGCTACTCATTACACGCCACTAGCACTAAGCTCCTGCGGTGACAAACAAAAGCCGCCACTGATGAATGCTGCTTGGGAGTAAAAAATCATCACCCTATTGTTCAGACTTTGAAACTATCCTTTTATCTCTTATATCATTACCTCTTATATCATACTTTCTCTTCTTATTTCCATAATCCAGGAGATGGCAAAAAACTTAAACCAGTGTCTCAACACCAAACTGATTTTCGTGCTTGATTCTGCTTTCTCCCTCAATCCTAGCATGAAAATAATCATGAAATTCTTCCAGTTCTACTTCATTCGCATGTATCACATTACTTTTATTTTCTTTATTGTATATAATAGTCCATAATTCCTGTTACTAAAGTCCATCAGACCACTCTTGGAAATTTCATTCTTCTCTTCCCTTACCCTCAATAATTAACAACCAAAGAGAACTTTAGAATGAAAATATGGGGTAGCAATATAATAATTTACATGAGACTTCAGCAATTTATTTTCTGCTTAAGTTCAGTTCAGTCACTGAGTCATGTTCGACTCTTTGCGACCCCATGAACCAGAGCACACCAGGCATCCTTGTCCATCGCCAACTCCCGAAGTCCACAAAACCCATGTCCATTGAGACGGTGATGCCATCCAACCATCCCATCCACTGTAATCCCCTTTTCCTGCTGCCCTCAATCTTTCAGAGCATCAGGGTCTTTCAAATGAGTCAGATCTTCACATCAGGTGGCCAAAGTATTGGAATTTCAGCTTCAGCCTCAGTCCTTCCAATGAACAACCAGGACTGATCTCCTTTAGGATGGACTGGTTGAATCTCCTTGCAGTCCAAGGGACTCTCAAGAGTCTTCCCCAACACCACAGTTCAAAAGTATCAGTTCTTCAGTGCTCATCCTTCTTTATAGTACAACTCTCACAACCATACATGACCACTGGAAAAATCATAGCCTTGACTAGATGGATCTTTCTTGGCAAAGTAACGTCTCTGCTTTTTAATATGCTGCCTAGGTTGGTCAGAACCTTCTTCCAAGGAGTAAGCATCTTTTAATTTCATGGCTGCAGTCACCATCTGCAGGGATTTGGGAGCCCAAAAAAATAAAGTCTGACACTGTTTCCCATCTATTTCCCATGAAGTGATAGGACCGGATGCCATGATCTTCATTTTCTGAATATTGAGCTTAAAGCCAACTTTTCCACTCTCCTCTTTCACTTTCATCAAGAGGCTCTTTAGTTCTTCTTCACTTTCTGCCATAAGTGTGGTGTCATCTGCATATCTGAGGTTATTGATATTTCTCCCAGCAATCTTGATTCCAGCTTGTGCTTCTTCCAGCCCAGTGTTTCTCATGATGTACTCTGCATATAAGTTAAATAACCAGGGTGACAATATACAGCCTTGATGTACTCCTTTTCCTATTCGGAACCAGTCTGTTGTTCTGTGTCAAGTTCTGTTGCTTGCAGACCTGCATACAGGTTTCTCAAGAGGCAGGTCAGGTGGTCTGGTATTCCCATCTCTTTCAGAATTTCCCACAGTTTATTGTGATCCACACAGTCAAAGGCTTTGGCATAGTCAAGAAAGCAGAAATAGATGCTTTCCTAGAACTCTCTTACTTTTCTGATGATCCAGCAGATGTTGGTAGTTTGATCTCTGGTTCCTCTGCCTTTTCTAAAACCAGCTTGAACATCTGGAAGTTCATGGTTCATGTATTGCTGAAGCCTGGCTTGGAGAATTTTGAGCATTACTTTACTAGCGTGTGAGATGAGTGCAATTGTGCGGTAGTTTGAGCATTTTTTGGCATTGCCTTTCTTTGGAATTGGAATGAAAACTGACCATTTCCAGTCCTGCGGCCACTGCTGAGTTTTCCAAATTTGCGGGCATACTGAGTGCAGCACTTTCACAGCATCATCTTTCAGGATTTGAAATAGCTCCACTGGAATTCTATCACCTCCACTAGCTTTGTTTTTAGTGTTGCTCGCTGAAGCCCACTTGACTTCGCATTCCTGGATGTCTGGCTCTAGGTGAGTGATCGCACCATCGTGATTATCTGGGTCATGAAGATCTTTTTTGTATAGTTCTTCTGTGTATTGTTGCCACCTCTTCTTAATATCTTTTGCTTCTGTTAAATCTTTGCATGAAATGTTCCCTTGGTATCTCTAATTTTCTTGAGGAGATCTCTAGTCTTTCCCATTCTATTGTTTTCCTCTATTTCTTTGCATTGTTCACTGAGGAAGACTTTCTTATCTCTCCTTGCTAGTCTTTGGAACTCTGCATTCAAGTGGGTATATCTTCCTTTTCTCCTTTGCTTTTTTGCTTCCCTTCTTTTCACAGCTATTTGTAAGGCCTCCTCAGACAACCATTTTGCCTTTTTGCATTTCTTTTTCTTGAGGATGGTCTTGATTCCTTTCTCCTGTACTATGTCACGAACCTCCATCCTTAGTTCATTAGGCACTCTGTCTATCAGATCTAGTCCCTTTAATATATTTCTCACATCTACTGTATAGTCATAAAGGATTTGATTTAGGTCATACCTGAATGGTCTAGTGGTTTTCTCCACTTTCTTCAATTTCAGCCTCAATTTGGCAATATTTCTAAACGCCCATTAAAAAAAAAATTCAATGAAATGGTAAATAGTAAAGTCAAATGTTATGAATAACTGCCAAAGATAATAAAGTTCACAAAATTTAAACTTACAAAGGCTATACTCTTACATTCCTCTAAACAAAGTTTTCAGCAGAAAGATTTTTCTAAAGTGAATTAGGCCACTCAGTAAGGTGCTATCTGATTTATTTGACTTGGAACTTAAAGTAAATGAAAGAAGATGAATAGATCAAGGATAATATTAAATTTTTAAAAAGGGACATAAAATATTAGATGCAGAATCCAAATCTCTTAGAGATGGACCATGGGAAAAGCATGAGACATCTTTATAATTATCTAGCTTTATATCTTAGAATGTCCCAAAGAAACTGTCATTCCACATCAAGTGGATGGTCATTTTCTCTTCTCCTACAAGATTACAAAAAAGGACCTCATGAATAAAAAGCAGGATCTATCTATGGAATTCTTCCTTTTTTGAATTCCTGGACACAGTTCCAACAGGTGTATGTGTTGAGATGGAGGTCTAAAACAACAATAATAAATAATGCTCTGGACAAAAGCTGGGTGTCCTAAACTCAATTCTAGCACTTCTAGTACGCTCCTCTCAAAAGGAGCATTCAGTTCAGTTCAGTCGCTCAGTCGTGTTGGACTCTTTGCGACTCCATGAATCACAGCATGCCAGGCCTCCCTGTCCATCACCATCTTCCGGAGTTCACTCAGACTCACGTCCATCAAGTCTGAGATGCCATCCAGCCATCTCATCCTCGGTCGTCCCCTTCTCCTCCTGCCCCCAATCCCTCCCAGCATCAGAGTCTTTTCCACTGAGTCAACTCTTCCCATGAGGTGGCCAAAGTACTGGAGCTTCAGCTTTAGCATCATTCCTTCCAAAGAAATCCCAGGGTTGATCTCCTTCAGAATGGACTGGCTGGATCACTTCATAGTCCAAGGGACACTCAAGAGTCTTCTCCAACACCGCAGTTCAAAAGCATCAATTCTTTGGCACTCAGCCTTCTTCACAGTCCAACTCTCACATCCATACATGACCACTGGAAAAACCATAGCCTTGACTAGATGGACCTTAGTTGGCAAAGTAACGTCTCTGCTTTTGAATATACTATCTAGGTTGGTCATAACTTTTCTTCCAAGGAGTAAGCGTCTTTTAATTTCATGGCTGCAGTCACCATCTGCAGTGATTTTGGAGCCCAAAAAAATAAAGTCTGATACTGTTTCTACTGTTTCCCCATCTATTTCCCATGAAGTGATGGGACCAGATACCATGATCTTCGTTTTCTGAATGTTGAGCTTTAAGCCCACTTTTTTGCTCTCCTCTTTCACTTTCATCAAGAGGCTTTTTAGTTCCTCTTCACTTTCTGACATAAGGGTTATGTCATCTGCATTCCTGAGGTTAGATTCTACCATTTAAGGGTTCAGTCCTATAAGTTTCCTATCCAACCCCTACTGTAGACCTTAGTTAAAAGCCAAGGTTGTTACATTTGCTTCTAACTAACTGGTTACTGGAGGAGGCAATGGCACCCCACTCCAGTACTCTTGCCTGGAAAATCCCATGGATGGAGGAGCCTGATAGGCTGCAGTCCATGGGGTCGCTAAGAATTGGACATGACTGAGAGACTTCCCTTTCACTTTTCACTTTCATGCACTGGAGAAGGAATAGCTAGATAGAAAAGATGCCTAGGGCAATGTATGGGGAGAGGGCCCAGAGCTTCCATGCTCTCTGCAAACACAGCACTCTCCCAGCCTCCCAGTGTGTTCACCAAACTCAAAACTCTCTGAACCTTATACTTCTTGTTTTTTGTGGAGGAATCATTATACAGGTATGACTGGTTAACTCACTGACCATGGTCATTTTTCCAATTCCCAGGCACTCTCCCTCCCTAGAGGTCAGGGCGTAGAAGAAAAAGTTCCAAACCTCTAATCATGTGGTTATTTCTAGGGGAAGAAACCTTTATCCTTAGGTGAGATCCAAAAGTAATCTTATTAAAATAACAGAAGACACATTTGTTCCCTTGGTCAATTATGAAATTCCAACAGCTTTAGAGATTGGTGCCAGAAACACTCACTAAGACCAAACACAGATTTCTTATAAGCCACAATATAATACTCCCTGTAATAGGTTTAATACCATGGCACGGCAGAAATGGACAGGGAAGCCTGGCGTGCTGCAGTCCACGGGGTCTCAACGAGTCAGACACAACTGAGAGACTGAACTGAACTGATGGTAGAAAGGCTGCAGTGAATTTGTAAACTGGCAATTATACCCATGTTTACCAACAGGTTATCCACGTGTTAGAAAAGAAAAAATTCTAAGTTACAAGAAGTTCTGCAGCTGGCAACTTTTGCCATCTGGAAAGAAGAATTTATCAAGGGAGAGACTGTTAAGGGGGAAAAAAAAAAAAACCCACAAGACTTCTTTCTGAGCCAGTGGGACTTTCAGCTTATAGGAAGCTAAATCAAGTAATAAAAGGCAAGCATCATGAGACAGTTTCTATGGACCTCAGAAGAAAACCCATAGAAGTAAGATCTCTGTTGTTCCTTAGTCACTAAGTCATGTTCAAAAAAACCAAGGGCTGATTTCATTAGAAAAATCAATAAATAAGTGCAATTAAAGTAAAATAGAATAAGTAAAAAGTAAACATTAGAAAAACAAGCCATTGAAAAAATAGTTAAAATCCAAAAATTAAATAAGTAGAGAAAAATCAGAGATGCAAATCAATTTTGAAAATATTATTATCTTAACTAACATTATGAAATAATTTTGAATATATATGAAATTACTATTTTCTGAGTAATATAAACTACTAAGATTTATCTGATATCATATAGAAATTCTCAAGTTCTAGAGAATATAGAAATTTTGAGAATATAAAGTAGCTTCCCTTTAAGCATGGTTCAGACCAGATAGTAACATAATTCCCTTGAATCTTCAAGAAGAAATACTAACTCTCTCTAAATTGGTCCAAAATATAAAGAGTAGCCAGAATATAAGTTTATTGAAATCAGCCTTATATTGACCTCAACTTTACAAATTTACTCACTAAAAATAATGACTAATATCATTACAAAAACAAAAATAAGCAAAAAATTTAAAATATATTAAAATCTGAAAATATGACCAAATTAAGATCAATAGGTTGTACTTAAACTAGGGAGACAAACAGTTCAATATTGTGCGTGATCAGTCACATCTGATTCTTTGTGACCCCAACAGACTGTAACTCGCCAGGCTCCTCTATCTAAGGGATCCTCCAGGCAAGAAGACTGGAATGGGTTGCCATTTCCTTCTCCAGGGGATCTCCCTGACCCAGGGATCAAACCCGAGTCTCTGCTTTCACAGGCGGATTCTTTACCATTGAGCCACCTGGGAAGCCTAAGAATTCATTAATATAATCAGCAATATTTGTCAAAAGGTGAACAAGGAGACGGCATGTATAATTAGGGCCCACCTATATAAATTATTGTAGTGCTATATAAGAGAAATAAATGTCAGTTTTAGAAAAATTAAGCTAAGGTTGTAAGTATTCTGAATTGTACATTTTATTAATTGGGTTGAGAAGGGGAGCTCATCACAGAAGAGTGTGCATAATGTAATTTCTTAATATGTCAAGGAGAGGGCAATTTTCTTTCCCCTTTCTAAGTTCTTCTGGCTGGTCTAAGAATTAAACTGACATGAGACAGATTAACAGGAGAAAATCTCCTTGGAAGAAAAGTTATGACCAACCTAGACAGCATATTAAAAGCAGAGACATTACTTTGCCAACAACGGTCTGTCTGGTTAAAGCTATGGTTTTTCCAGTAGTCATGTATGGATGTGAGACTTGGACTATAAAGAAAGCTGAGCACTGAAGAATTGATGCTTTTGAACTGTGCCGTTGGAGAAGACTCTTGAGAGGCCCTTGGACAGCAAGGAGATCCAACCAGTCAATCTTAAAGGAAATCAGTCCTGAATACTCATTGGAAGGACTGATACTGAAGCTGAAACTCCAACATTTTGGCCTCCTGATGTGAAGAACTAACTCATTGGAAAAGACCCTGATGCTAGGAAAGATTGAAGGCAGGAGGAGAAGGGGACAACAGAGGATGAGATGATTAGATGGCATCACCGACTCAATGGACATGTGTTTGAATAGACTCCGGGAGATGGTGATGGACAGGGAGGCCTGGTGTGCTGCAGTCCATGGGGTCACAAAGAGTCGGACACGACTGAGTGACTGAACTGAACTGAACTGATGTGTGGTCCTCTATCACCTTGTGCTTAATTGCTCAGTCTTGTCTGACTCCGAAATTCCATGGACTGCAGCCCGTGAGACTCCTCTGGCCACGGGATTTTCCAGGCAAGAATACTGGAGTGGGTAGCCATTCCTTTCATCAGAGATTCTCCCCAACCCAGGGATCAAACCCAGGTCTCCGTCAATTCAGTCACTCAGTCGTGTCTGACTCTTTGTGACCCCATGAATAGGAGCACGCTAGGCCTCCCTGTCCATCACCAACCCCCGGAGTTCAGTCAGACTCACGTCCATCGAGTCAGTGATGCCATCCAGCCATCTCATCCATACCTCCTATATGTACACCATGGATCCAGGAAAACTGAGCAACTTGCTAAAATGGATGAAACTCATCTCAAATACCATCTTCACCAAAGATAATTGAGAATGTTCAGAGTTAAGGTTAGGGACTTGAAAGAGGAGGAAAGCAATTCACATGAGATCAGTTCAGTTCAGTTCAGTCACTCAGTCATGTCCGACTCTTTGCGACCCCATGAATCACAGCACGCCAGGCCTCCCTGTCCATCACCATCTCCCAGAGTTCACTCAGACTCACGTCCATCGAGTCCGTGATGCCATCCAGCCATCTCATCCTTGGTCATCCCCTTCTCCTCCTGCCCCCAATCTCTCCCAGCATCAGAGTCTTTTCCAATGAGTCAACTCTTCACATGAGGTGGCCAAAGTATTGGAGCTTCAGCTTTAGCATCATTCCTTTCAAAGAAATCCCAGGGTTGATCTCCTTCAGAATGGACTGGTTGGATCTCTTTGCAGTCCAAGGGACTCTCAAGAGTCTTCTCCAACACCACAGTTCAAAAGCATCAATTCTTCGGCGCTCAGCTTTCTTCACAGTCCAACTCTCACATCCATACATGACCACAGGAAAAACCATAGCCTTGACTAGATGGACCTTAGTCGGCAAAGTAATGTCTCTGCTTTTGAATATACTATCTAGGTTGATTATAACTTTTCTTCCAAGGAGTATGCATCTTTTAATTTCATGGCTGCAGTCACCATCTGCAGTGATTTTGGAGCCCAAAAAAAATAAAGTCTGACACTGCTTCTACTGTCTCCCCATCTATTTCCCATGAAGTGATGGGACCAGATGCCATGATCTTCTTTTTCTGAATGTTGAGCTTGAAGCCAAATTTTTCACTCTCCTCTTTCACTTTCATCAAGAGGCTTTTTAGCTCCTCTTCCACTTTCTGCCATAAGGGTGGTGTCATCTGCATATCTGAGGTTATTGATATTTCTCCTGGCAATCTTGATTCCAGCTTGTAGAAAATAAAATATTTGGTAAATAAATGCTTGCTGGGCCACACAGAGACAAACAGCAGACTCCCTATCTCTAGGCCCTGCCAAGTGTTCCCCACCACATGTGGCCCATATTCTTTGCTGATATCTGATGATAGCTCAACTTCAGAACAGGTCCTTTATCTGACTTCTTTAAGCAGCTAAGGAGAAGGTACAAAGGAAGACTTCAGTCTTTGTTTCTTAAAAATAATTAGCCTAAATTAATCCTCATGCCAAAGGATTTTTTAAAATTTTTACTCCCCTGCAATAATAATTTAATCCTAATAAGAATTCCTGGAATAGAGAAATGATCCTTTAACATGGAAAATTAGACTACATGAAAACAAAATACTTCTGTGTAGAACAAACTGGTATTAAGTCACATGAGAAATCAGTGGGAAATTTTTATATAAGATTGAAAAATTGCTTTCTAAATATATAATAAGCACTTCTAAGGGATTTTAAAATATTTTTTAAAGCAACTTACTTTTTGAAGAGGCAAAATACATAAAGAGTTTACAGAAGAAGAAAAAAAAAGGATGCTTCATAACTCTGTAAAGAGGTACCTACTTTGTTCAAAATAAAGATGTGAAAATACATAAACAGACTATTAGAGCTCAAATTCCTGGTTGTACACAAAGATACTGTTGAGGATGAAGAAATATTCCCCTTTGCCTCTATCAAGTTTTTGTGGATAGACTAATAATTCAATTGATACAAGACAAATTAACAGGAGAAAAGGACATTTTAATTTATTTGCACAGAGGTCTCATAGAGATAGGACCTAAGATGTGGCCAAAGCAGATAGCTTTTATACTTTTTAGGAAAGCAATAAATCTGTGAGGAATTGACAGAACCAAAGACCTAGGTTTTGGGTGTTTGATTAGTATAGAATCTAAACGGAGTTTGGGCTTGGGATAATGAATTAAAGAAGAAATAAGATTTGTCTATACAGGCTTCTCAGTGTGAATTCCTGTCTCTGGCATTAAGGATGCCCTTCCAACTCCACATGCAGGGAATTTACCCTCAACATGGGAGATTTCCTGCTTTGTGGAAGACAGAACGAGTTTCAGAATGCCCTTTTTTGGAGTGGGGTGGAAGGGAAGAATTATGCAATAGCCCTTATTGAGAAACACACAGGTAAAACTCACTGTGATCATAAAAGAAGAAGGCAGGGTACAAGAAGCATGAGGGAACTGACAGGAAATCTATAAGGATTCTGACAATCATGATTATGTGGAAACCTCTAGGAACATTATGAGAATTTGTTTTCCTAAGTTACTTAGAAGAACTAGGTGAATGAATGAATGAATTTATGCCTAATAGTGTCCGATTCTTTGTGGCCCTGTGGACTGTAACCCACCAGCCTCCTCCCATCCATGGAGTTTTCCAGGCAAGAATACTGGAGTGGCCTACCATTTCCTTCTCCTGGGGATCTTTCCCACCCCAGGGATCAAACCCATGTCTTCTGTGGCTCCTGCATTGCAGGCAGACTCTTTGCCTCTTGAGCCACCAGGGGAGGTCAGTCCTAATTTCAGAGTCAAAGCCAAGACATAATTTCTTATCAAAGATGCAGGAAACTGTCACATGATCCCCCTAATTGGGGGATTCATAAGCTGATTCATAAGCTTTTAAAAAGGGAAATGAGTAACAAATTTCGGTAGAGCATGCCAGTTGTCAGTAAAGTCTAGGAAGTGATTTTGTTTTGTCCCAAATAGCAAGTCAGAATGCCCTTCTTACATTGCCATTTCTTAAATAACTTTAATTTAAAATAATCAATATCCCACTGCAGCATATTTGGCGTGGTACATGCTGAATCCCAACATTAAGGAGGCTATAAAACATTTAGTGGTAGCGTAAATGAGCACAAGCCCTTCAAAGAGCAAATGAGAGAAAATACTCAAAATTAAATATATGAATACTCTTAAATTTTCATTTCTAATAACATTTTACAGAGAAACCCACATATGCTTGCAGAAGTGTGCGACTAGAAATATCTGCCCAAGGGAGTCTTTGTGGATTGCCCCAGGAATTGGTTCATCGTTCCTATTAATTGTTCTCACATCTCCCTTACTGAGCCTTATTAAGGTGTTCATCTCTCTGTAATATATTTACCTACTCTCTAACCACTTTTCTTTCTACTTTTAAATCACTTGAGGGCAGGAATTTCTAAATAATTGTATATCCAGGAATCTTTTGCTGTATAATATCTGAAAAAAATTAACTGCTAAAGAGATACTTCCTGAATATTGAATGAAAACAATGTAAGTAATAGAATGTATCGCTGTTGCTGGTAAGGAAGTATTATACTGAATCACTTAAAGCTATAGAATTTCTCATATTCCCACTTGGTTCTATTTCAGGGAAATACTATGTCGGTGCTGTAGGTATCTTAACTTCTGTATTTCTTCATTTCTTCCCTTTTGTTCTTTACACGTCTCAGGTGAGAAAACAGCTCTCAAATGCTAGAAAGTGTTATGTCTGTGATACACAGAAATAATAACACTGGAAGCAACACTCTCCTTGCTTCTTACTCCTGGGTGTTCTCTTGTGTTTGTTTTTAATATTTGCCTTTTCTCCAAGCTTCCATGTTTTCTTTACATTGTGTAAGATTGCTTCCTGATTACTAAAAGCCAAGGGAAACCTGAGTTAAGTGAGAAACTAAGATATGCTTTGAAGAGGACATTCCTCCTTCATGTCAGCGGTAAGGAGATAAGTAGAAAGTTATTGCTAATGGATAGAGAAGCACATAGCTGGTGTCAGGTGTGGGAACGTGACAGAATGAGCCATCTGGGGGCCCTGTATGATAGTTGTGAGGAATGGGGATTTGGGGAACAGGTATAAACAAGCAAATTTGCAAATTGATACTAATTGCAGAAAAGTTAACAGATAAGTGAAAATACCCGAATTAATGGTAATGATAATTAGTACTGATAACAAAAAGTGCTAATAATCTTACAAACTTGATTTATTAAGACTTGCTTTTCCAGGAAGAAAACATATTCTCTCCCATTCCAAGCCAAAAAGCTTTAAAGTCAACCAATTATGAAAGACTTAAAATTTGCATATTGGCTTTGCTCACTTTGTCCTTACAATTGGCTAATTGAGCATTCCTCTGGTTTTCCTGGAGTCTCTGTAAGAAACCAGCTCTTCTGAGTTCTAAAATTTAGGCTACTTTTTGTTGTCAACACTCAACATCAAATGTATTGGTGGTGGTGAAGTGTACCTTGAAATAGCAAAGCCTAAAACAAAGCACACAAGACAGCATCTGAAAAATGCTCTCTTCCCACTTTGTTGTTGTTATGCGCACTGCCATAACCCCAGAGGAACTCAGAAAGTTATTAAAATATTGCACTTTTATAACCCTTATAATGTGGGTCTCTCTAAATCAGGCTGTCTGTTGGAACAAATCTGGTTCTCTCACAGGCTGACAATGTCTTATGCCAAGAAAATCTCCTCAGAAATCCTGGCCAGACTTCCCTGGTGATCCAGGGGTTAAGAATCTGCCTGCCAATGCAGGGGACACAGGATCCATCCCTGGTTCAGGAAGATGCCACATACCTCGTGGCAACTAAGCCCATGCATGACAATTACTGCCCCACGTGCCACAGCTACTGAAGCCCATGTGCCCTTGAGACCATGCTCCAAAACAACAACAAAAGAAGACACTATAATGAGGAGCTGGCAACTAGAAAGCAGCCCCTGTTCACTGTAACTAGGGAAAAGCCTGGTGCAGTGACAAAGACCCAGCATAGCCAAGAACTAATTAAATTTTGAAAAACCTGGGCAAAGTTCTCAGTCTTGTAAATTTCCCATAATTCATCAAGAGTCATGGTCGCAGTGAAAGGAGTAAGAGTTTCCAATATCAGCAGCAAGTATATATGAGACATAGCTAAAATAACATGTTTTGAGCCTGATGAAATATCAAAGGAGATAGTATCCTTGTCTCCTAGTTTCTGTGAAGGGTAAAAGCCAAACTTCGATGGGTGTTAATCAGCAAACATAGAAGGCCTAATCAAAGAAAACAATTTTTTGCAAAATTAGGAATAATTCAATGGGCTGAACACATTCCTTTGATTAACCTCTACTCAAAAGTCCTCCAGTACTTTTCTATTAACCTGCTTCAATGTTTAAAAAATGTCCCACCTTTTCTCTCAGGCTAATTAATTTCAGTATCTCTCTTCCACTGCAATAATCTTAATGCCATGTGGGCTAGGGAACATAATTATCAATTTGAATATGGCTTTGTGAATGATGCAGTTTTGCCAAATGTTGGTAATACATCAGGATTGCTTCATACCCTCCAAAATCCGTAGTCTACATGACATTCATTCATAGTCTGTGGTAATCAGAAATAACTAAAGAGTTACTCTGCAAAAGGCATAACTGCTACTGAGCTATTCTCCATCTAGAATAACTACTGCGCTAAAGACATGCGGCAGATACATGGAAACATGGACTGTGAAAATCTTTTTATATTCAATTGGCTTATGAAAAATAAGAATAAAAATGTCAGTGGACACCAGGAAGCTGCTTTAATTTTGACCTGTAAAAAGTACCATGATGTTCAAAATCAGAATTTTGATTGTTAGTATGCTCAATTGTATCATACTACTCCCAGCCCCATGCACTGTAGCCCACCAGGCTCTTCAGTCCATGGAATTCTCCAGGCCAGAGTACTGGAGTGGTTAGCCATTCCCTTCTCCAGCTGATCTTTCCAGCCCAGGGACTGAAGCCAGGCCTACATGGCAGGCTGATTCTTTACCATCTGAGCCACCAGAGCAAAGCAGCAGAATTTTAATTCTGGAAAGCAAATGATAAACTAATATAGTATATTTTATAGAAGTAGAAATACTTCTAAATGCTTCTAGCAATAGAAAAGCATAAGATTAACAAAACAAGGATTAATAATGACAGTCCTGTCACTATTAATTTAAAAGTAACATGTAGCAGCCTTAACATTTAGGTCCCTTTACCAATGACATTGGGATTCCTCTATCTGTGACCTTTGGCCTTTTATAAAGGCCAAATGATATGAGTTTAAGCATATAGTCATTTGATTGCTTTTTATTTGGAAAATAAAAGTAAATATAACATTCTTAAATCTCTTAGTATTTCTGGGCATCAACAAAAGAATGAATAGAAGTTTGGATCACTTATGTCCTAAATCCTAGCCTCCTTGATGAGATGTGTAAGTTTGACCAATGGTTAAAATAAGCCATTTCTCATGTAATTAAATGTTTGTGGTGTGTCTTATCAATTTAAATACTGAATAGAATTTTCCCTGGAAAACACAAAATCAAAAATATCTGGCATATAAAAGCTACAGATAAGACAACTAGAAAGGTGTCATATACAATAACAAAGATAAATTAGTCAATTATCTTTTTTGAAAAAGTATTGTTTCATTTTATGTAATATATCTTTCTTCTTAAAATATTTAACACCTGCTACTAAATGATGCTATATGTGGATTCCATATTGTATTATATTCAAATAAAATTTTGAAATCTGTCAAGAGCTTTATGAATCTCAGAATTTTGGGTTTGCTTATTCCAATAGGCTCAGTCTAATGGAAAGTAAGCACTAGTGAGGACACAGACAAAACTATTTTGAATTTGAGTGTGTCTATTAAAAATGATTTGTGCCATGCTCAACCAAGGTCAGCCTGGTCATTTGAAGATAAATATACACATAGGTGAATGGATATACCTCTCTAAATGCTTTTAAGCTGCTACATCTGCTCAAACAACACATTTTCTATTTTCATTACTCAAGTCACACTCTTTAATAGTTTGTTACTGATGTTGCAAATTTTTAGTAACACTATTGTGCTAACTTTTTTGAAAGTATCACTGTTTAATACAATGTTACTCTGAATTCTTAACATTTGCTTTGCTCTAAGAAAAGTTATGACCAACCTAGATAGTATATTCAAAAGCAGAGACATTACTTTGCCGACTAAGGTCCGCCTAGTCAAGGCTATGGTTTTTCTTGTGGTCATGTATGGATGTGAGAGTTGGACTGGGAAGAAGGCTGAGTGCCGAAGAATTGATGCGTTTGAACTGTGGTGTTGGAGAAGACTCTTGAGGGTCCCTTGGACTGCAAGGAGATCCAACCAGTCCATTCTGAAGGAGATCAACCCTGGGATTTCTTTGGAAGGAATGATGCTAAAGCTGAAGCTCCAGTACTTTGGCCACCTCATGCAAAGAGTTGACTCACTAGAAAAGACTCTGATGCTGGGAGGGATTGGGGGCAGGAGGAGAAGGGGACGACCGAGGATGAGATGGCTGGATGGCATCACAGACTCGATGGACGTGAATCTGAGTGAACTCCGGGAATTGGTGATGGACAGGGAGGCCTGGCGTGCTGCAATTCATGGGGTTGCAAAGAGTCGGACACGACTGAGCGACTGAACTGAACTGAATAGGCATGGTGGCAAGTCTGTCTTCTGCTTGCTATCTTATTTTAGTGGAGGAAAGTTTTAACATTAACTGGACAAGAGTTAAATAACATGTTACCTAATCTTGAACTCATCGTTTTACCTGAGTGAAACAATTGTAATCAAGTTTATGTATAGCTCTATTAAATATGTATCATTGTTTTGCTTTCCCATGAACCAAGAATTAACCTTTCAACCAACATAGTTTTTATATTGATATTATGTCTCATAAATTCATAATAACTTGATTAATCTGAGATTTTAACTGCCTTGGGTCTTGTGAACATATTAATTAAAAAAGCATTCAAAGTGTCTAAAGCTGTCTATATTACATTGACTCACAGCAGTTGTTATAACTCCGAGGCTTGGGGTGAAGCACAGGATCTCAATCACTAGAGATAATAAAAGTCACAGTGTCATTAAAACAGAAAAACTGGACAGGCTGATGAAATGTTCCAATGGGCAAGTGCAAGATGAGCTGGACAGGTGTCAATGGCTGAAAAAGTAAAATTTGGGAGTGGGGGGAGGGAGCAGTAGGATAGAATGAGGATGGATCAGAACCAATTCTCAAAGACAAGGTGAGAAGAAGAATCAATACCTTGGGTAGCTGATCTACTTGGAGAGAGACAAGATAGAAAGCGCAGAGTTGGGCTCCAAAGAGGCAAGGGCTTTCAAAAGCAAGTGTTCACGGGTTTTTAGAGGACTGCGCTGTGACTCACCACTGCATTCTGGCCTCCAAGCCAAATCTAATGGGATACAAGACAAACAGGACAGAAACTCTCTCAGAAACTTGATTTGACAGAGAAGAAAAAAAATGAGAAGATATTAATATTTAACATTTAAGGGTAATCAAGGCTTACTCTGTGAAAACAGCTCAATAATTGAGAGGGCCTACAACAACAGATTTGATCTTCTGTTTTCCCCAGGTACTATTTTGTCACACAAAAGACAACAATAACAACAAAAATCTACAAAATAAACACTCAAATATCACACACACACACACACACACATACACACACACACACATATAACAAAGTTACAAAACAATCAGAACAACATTTTTAAATCTGTTATGTTATTATGGTTTAATAAATAGCATGTATCTTCTTAAACTCCTAGAGAGTTATTTAGCAATGTGAATCAAGATAATTTCATTTTCTATATCTTAAAAATTAACCATTCAAGGAACCAAATTCTTTCTTAAAAAAATATGTATTTTAAGAGAAGACAAAATTAATAACTTGAACAAGTATTTCCCCCACACCTCCCTCAAACTGAGATTTTTTAAAAATGTCATAGTTATATATATTTGGAAAATAGAATGTATTACATACTGTTCAAAGAAGTATTAGCACTGTTGCAGAAAACCTCAAAATCTGTATCGTTTACAAAAATGGAAGCAGATTTTCTTCATGTCAGCTCATTACTGTCAGTTGCAACCATGTCTTCATCCAGAGACTTAGGCTTAGTGAACAGTTCCTATCTGGGACATGCTGGCTGATGATAGAGGAAAAACTCATGGTGGAAACACATGATACGTCAAATTTTTGTTCATAAATAGCACAGGTTCACTTTTGTTCTTTTCTGCCCCCACCAAAACCAGGCCAGTGGAGGAGGAATCAGGATCCTCTCAAAGGACTTTTAAGTAACTGGGACAATAATACAGTGTAATTCTTACACATCAGACCCTCTTCTTTGATAGTCACATGTGTATTAATGTTTTGAAGAATTCTGAAGTAAAAAAAAATAAAAGACTTTAAAATCAACTTTCATTTACATTAGAAGTAGGTTGCCATTTATCAGAAGATGCCACCATTTATAACATATAATTAGGATCCTAGAAAGTCACTCATTCATTGTTTGCCTGTTAGGTTAGAATTTCTATGGCTATATAAGCAACTTAAGCTACCAGTTTCATCCAAATGACTTGAGTTTTTTCTTTTCATTAGAAAAAATAATGAAACCTCTTTTTGAAGAAACTTGAAATCAGTTTCTTTCAGTTTACCATAACTTACTTCACTGTGATATTTAATTAACATAAAAAAATGATTCCCTCTAGTCTTTTTCTGGTCCCGCCAAGTTTAATAGTCGCACTACTCTGTGCTCCCTTGGTCTGAATGCAATTTCCCTCTGTTGTTCTCTCTTGCAAAATTTCCTCTGAAATTTTTAGTTCTTGTTTCACAGTAACAAGTCTCTATGTTTAACCTATTCCTAATGTCTTTTCTACCTCATTTTAATTCATCTTACTTGAACATACTTCTCCTTGATATTATCTGTTCACACTCAGTACTACTATTCCCATCTGCTAAGCAGCACATTATCATGTATCATAAGGGACAGAGTTTGGGGAAATTATTTCCAGACTCACAGGCCAGCAGAGTTCTGGTTTAGAGTCCACTAATGACAGTCATTTCTATAAGACTTGGAAGCTAGATGAAGAGCACTAGTAGACTGGCATTCAGCTGAGTCTGGAGCCGAATATCCAATGGAGTTGATGCTTCCTCCTCTCAGTCTCCCACTTTTGGCTAGCTGGGATTCTTTTTTACACTTATAAAAAAAAAAAAAAACCTTTATTGAAATATAACTTACATATAATTAAGTATACTCACAGGATTTTAGTATATTCACAGGGTTGTGCAGCCACCACCACAATTAATTATAGAACATTTCATCACCCTAAAAAGAAAGCCCATATCCCTAAGCTGATATCCCTTATCCCTAAGCCCATATCACTAATCTTCCATAGTCCTAGGCAATCACTAATCTATCTATCTCTATAGGTTTGCCTATTCTGGCCTCTTCACAAAAATGGAACTGTGTGTGGCCTTTTGTGACTGGCCTCTTTCGCTTAGCATAGTGTTTTTAAGGTTCATGTGTGCTGTATAATGTATCAGCACTCCATGTATTCTTTTTGCTGAATATATTCCATTGTGTGGAATATTTTATTTATCTATTCATGTACATGTGGGTGGATACTACTTTGGGGCTATTATGCATCAGTTCAGTTCAGTTCAGTCGCTCAGTCATGTCCGACTCTTTGTGACCCCATGAACCGCAGCACACCAGGCCTCCTTGTCCATCACCAACTCCCGGAGTCCACCCAAACCCATGTCCATTGTGTCAGTGATGCCATCCAACCACCTCATCCTCTGTCGTCATCCCCTTCTCCTCCTGCCCTCAATCTTTCCCAACATCAAGGTCTTTCAAATGAGTCAGTTCTCTGCATCAGGTGGCCAAAGTATTGGAGTTTCGGCTTCAACATCAGTCCTTCCAATGAACACCCAGGACTAAACTCCTTTAGGATGGACTGGTTGGATCTCTTTGCAGTTCAAGGGACTCTCAAGAGTCTTCTCCAACACCACAGTTTAAAAGCATCAATTCTTCTGCACTCAGCTTTCTTTATAGTCCAACTCTCACATCCATACATGACCACTGGAAAAACCATAGCCTTGACTAAATGGACCTTTGTTGGCAAAATAATGAGTACTTCTGTAAACATTTGTGTACAAGTATTTGTGCGGCTATATATTTTCATTTCTTTGGGTATATGCCTAAAGTAGAATTGCTGTGTCATACAGTGTGTTTAACCTTTTGAGAGATTTTTAGACTGTTTTCCAAAGTGGGTCCACCATTTAAAATTCCCACCAGGAGTGGGAATTTCACTGCGTCCTCGTTAATCCTTGTTATCTTATGTCTTTGAGCTTAGTTCCATGGCAGGAATAGAGATACAGACATGTGAACATGGAGGGGAAGAGGAGGGTGGGGTGAATTGGAGATTAGGTTTGACATAAACTACAATGTATAAAATAGTTATGATTATTAGCAGTGGTTTCCAGAAAGGCTTGTTTTTGTAGTAATTTCCTAAATGAACAGAAGAGCTTCCCCATTTTTGTAAGCCTCTCTTTTTCTGTAGTAAATCCCTTCCTTAAATTAACTAGAGGCTTCTCTTTTCCTGACAGATTGCAGGCAAACACAATACTATTTCCCTTGCAAAACTCTTTATCAAATACTAAACTTTCAGGCTCCCATATTTTACTTTCTTCAGAGTCCAGAAGCACGGGAACTGCAGGGTAGTTGTTCACTTCATGGTGCTCATTTTGGGCCATCATTGCTTCATCCTCACCATTCCTCCTCTGCATCTGTGTAGCTTCCTATTGATCTCATTGACTCACAAGTGACCTTGGCTCCTGGCATGCCATATTCTTTTTCTTTCAACATTTAGCCCTTCATTCAACATTTATCTTCAGTAAACCAATGACCAGGTGACAAAGTTATCTGAACATTGAACCTTTTCTCGCTTTCCATAATTCAAGTTATTTCATGCACTTTCTATTCCCTCATCCACTCTGGTGTCTATATTCTGGACTATGTTATCACCCAACAACTCTTCTGCTTCTGAAATATTAAAAGATCTCCCTCTGATCAAAACATCCTGTCCTTCTAGCTTATGCTTCTAGGACCAACTGATTTCCATCAAAATTTTGCCATAAAGCAAAGAATTCATCATTTCTATGGCTATTCTCTCCCAAGTAATGAACACAGAAATGAAAAAATGTAGTTATCCAGACTTATGCTACTGAAATGTCACTCTTCATTGACTCAGTACAGCACTTTTTCTCCTACCCTAGATGGCTTTCTTCCATACCTTTCTCTCATGTGCCATTATTAACTGACGATGGTGTGTGCATGCCCAGTCACTTCAGTCATGTCTGACTCTGCGACCGAATGGACTATAGCCTGCCAGGCTCCTTTTCCATGCAGGTTCTCCAGGCAAGAATACCAGAATGGGTTGCCATGCACTCCTCCAGGGAATCTTCTTGAGCTAGGGGTGGAGCCCGCCTCTCTTGTGTCTCCTACATTAGGAGGTAGGTTCTTTACCACTAGCACCACTTGGGAAGCAACTGATGATAAGTGACTAAGAAAAAGTTCTAGATAGTCTCCCAACTGACATCTATCAACCCCTAGCCTCTGAATTCCACTCCCCCACTACTCCCCAGTGATGCAAGAACCATAGTGAGACACAGGTTTGATCCCTGGGTTGGAAAGATCCCCTGGAGGAGGGCATGGTAACCCAATCCAGTATTCTTGCCTGGACAATTCTGGGGACAGAGGAGTCTGGTGGGCTACAGTCCATGGGGTGGCAAAGAGTTCTGCTGGATCATCGAAAAAGCAAGAGAGTTCCAGAAAACATCTATTTCTGCTTTATTGCCTGTGCCAAAGCCTTAGACTGTGTGGAGCACAATAAACTGTGGAAAATTCCGAAAGAGATGGGAATACCAGACCATCTGACCTGCCCCTTGAGAAACCTATATGCAACAGTAGGAAGCAACAGTTAGAACTGGACATGGAACAACAGACTTGTTCCAAATAGGAAAAGGAGTACGTCAAGGCTGTATATTGTCACCCTGCTTATTTAACTTATATTCAGACTACATCATGAGAAATGCTGAACTGGATACACATAAGCTGGAATCAAGATTGCCGGAAGAAATATCAATAACAATGACTGAGAAGACTCTTGAGAGTCCCTTGGACTGCAAGGAGATCCAACCAGTCCATTCTGAAGGAGATCAGCCCTGGGATTTCTTTGGAGGGAATGATGCTGGAGCTGAAACTCCAGTACTCTGGCCACCTCATGCGGAAGAGTTGACTCATTGGAAAAGACTCTGATGCTGGGAGGGATTAGGGGCAGGAGGAGAAGGGGACGACCAAGGATGAGATGGCTGGATGGCATCACTGACTCGATGGACATGACTCTGAGTGAACTCCGGGTGTTGGTGATGGACAGGGAGGCCTGGCGTGCTGCGATTCATGGGGTCACAAAGAATCGGACATGACTGAGTGACTGAACTGAACTGAAGAGACTTAGCAGGCCCACTCAAGCATCATTTCGGAGCACGTCCTAAGAAACAGTTACATTTTAATCACACAGAAATCTGCTGCTGCCGCTAAGTCACTTCAGTCGTGTCTGACTCTGTGCAACCCCATAGATAGCAGCCCATCAGGCTCCCTGTCCCTGGGACTCTCCAGGCAAGAATACTGGAAAGGGTTGCCATTTCCTTCTCCAATGCATGAAAGTGAAAAGTCAAAGTGAAGTCGATCAGTCATGTCCGACTCTTAGAGACCCCATGGACTGCAGCCCACCAGGCTCCTCCATCCATGGGATTCTCCAGGCAAGAGTACTGGGGTGGGCTGCCATTGCCTTCTCCAACATAGAAATCTGGTGACTCTCAAATCACTTCAATCGCAAATATCTCTCTTAAATTTCCAGCCATTTTCTTCAAATAAGTAGCTAAGGAACTTCTTAAAATAATATCTTTCAACATTAACTTTCTAGACTGTCTGTAAAGTCTATTATATTTCTATCTTCCTCTGGGTTTATTTTAACCATTTATTATTTATTGTGTACCATCGCAACAATTGTGGTAACAAATATTTTAGAGTAATTATGATTAGTGGCAATTCTTTATTCTACATTCAATAGCAGAAAAGTGTGAATCAATGAAATATGCCAGGGTTTTCAGTGTATAAAAGAAAAACACTTTTCTGCTATTCAAAGAATGTATTTCTCTTTATGCATGAATTTTCAACTTACAAGAAAAACATGGGACACTCTGTCACCAGGTATCATTTCCAAAAGACCTACTTGTCCAAGTTTCTTTGGTATAAAATCTTAAGATATTTCCTTCTGGTCCATTGGCTTATCTTTTCTACATTTACTGTGAACTCCTCTCACACAACAGACTTTCAGTCTTTCCATCAATTTATCTTATATTTATTTCTAACAAATAACACACTCCAGTATTGCAACTTTCAGCAGAGGGAAAGGCAAACCTTTAATTATTCTTCTAAACAATTAAATGTTTAGTAACTTGGTACTTTTTTTTTTCCCTTTCAGTTTCTTTTTAGGGTACCAAATCTTTTATACTTTGCTTTTTTTGTTTTTTTTCCTGACATTCTTGTAGTATTGTTGACAGCTTGAAGCAATGTTAACCTTCCAGACTTTAATTAGTATGAGACTCACACCAGATAAATTTAAATGTAACAAGGTAAGAATCTGCTGAGAAAATGACAGGACAAGAAAAGACATCTTTGCAAAGACATTTACAGTGGTTTCCATTCATGAGTGGTATTACTTCTTCCACTCAACCCCATACTCTACATGGGGGACATCTGGAAATGTGTGGATTCATATTTGGTTGCTGCTGTGACCAGGGCCAAGAGCTGCTATTAACACTAGCATTTAGCATTTGGAGGACAGGGATGCTAAATTTCCTATTATAAATGCTAAATACAGTGATGCAAAATTATGAATTATTCTGCTGAATATTTTAAGGTGAAGGCTAATGCTATCTTTTCCTAGCCATGACTGGGGAAATTAAATATCTTTACCAGTTCTCTATAACTAGGTCTTCATGGTGTAATTTCATTATGTGAAGTGTTGTGACTTTTTTTCCAACAAATAGAATAACTCAAATATATCTGTATAAACTCAGTTTCAAAAATTCTTGCATTTAGATTAAAATAACTATTTGTATTTCTTAAATCCCAGGCCTTTTATTATTGTAGATAATTCATAACTGACTATAAAATTCATATAATACTGTTGCTGCTGCTGCTGCTGCTGCTGCTGAGTCGCTTCAGTCATGTCCAACTCTGTGTGACCCCATAGACAGCAGCCCACCAGGCTCCCCCGTCCCTGGGATTCTCCAGGCAAGAACACTGGAGTGCGTTGCCATTTCCTAGCTACAAGTAAGTCTCAGTGACGTTATTGGCCATTGTCAACCAAAACTCTAAGCGCTGATACATCTGTAGTTATTAATTTATTATTGGTTTTTCATTATTTAAAAGGAGTCAACATATTCATAGATGATAAAGGTACCTAAGATAAGACACCCCATCTAAGCAAATGAATGCACACGTGAATGAGTGTTTGAACCTAGAACAGATGTCTGGAGACAACAGTAATGACAGGACAAGCAGTTTCTATGACAACTATGTCAGTGATCTTCACAGAAGGGTTCACATTTCAAAGATAATGTTAATTCTGCCCAGGACCATTATGTCAATGATATTAGCTATATTTCTTGTCTCTATTCACCTAATTGCTTTGTGTCTTGCATCAATCATAGGTCTGTCAGTAAGCATAATTACTTTGAATTAAAACCATAACTTAATTAAAATTTGAGAAGGATTAAAATACAACAATAGGTTTATAAATCTGTGATTGAGATGTCTCAAGTGGAGGCACTGAGATCAAATCCTCGAGGTGAGTCTAGACAGTGCACATGAAACCCTCAGGGTCCATTTACGAGCCCTAGTCAGCCAAGGAAGAGTCAGTCATGAAGACTCCTCACATTTTTCTCCAGGTTAGGTATTATTAATATTATAATGTGGCAACTCTAACAGTTAAGGCTATAATTTGCATTTACTTAAAAGTATAAATCTAGATAAAGTTGCTCTCTATGAAGTTTGAGAGGAGAATCCATTACTAGTAGGAAAGAGAACACATATGAATATCACCCATTCTCTCTGGTATTTGGCGTGGTTTTCCTCTATACCCTTATAAGAAAGGGAGCATTGGAAATAAAGGCAAGAAATCAGCCTCCAAATTCTATTACTTTACAGCCCACCCTAATATGCTCCAGTTATCATTACTATTTATTCAATATGTAGCTGGATTCTAAAGTTTAGGATAAACAAATCTTGTCTGACTTGGTTTAATAACTTTCCTAAACGAGTTCTTCCAACGGTTTGTAAAAATGAGTAGGTCAAGTTCTTTGAGTTCTTGAATGTCTTTTCACAAAGTCAAAACTAGGATTTGTTGAGCTCCTTACTGGAGGGGAAAATTTTTTAAAAAGGCAAAGTGCTATAATTTGCAGCCAGCAAACCGTGTGTCAGCAAGTCTCTTATTGAGTGACCATATATTTACTGGCTCAATAAGCCATGGAACCCCAATATTTTGGTCAACTGATGTGAAGAACAGACTCATTTGAAAAGACCCTGATGCTGGGAAATATTGAAGCCAGGAGGAAGAGGGGATGACACAGGCTGAGATGGTTGGATGGCATCACCAAAGTAACGGACATGAGTTTGAGCAGGCTCTGGGAGTTGGTGATGGACAGGGAAGCATGGCGTGCTGCAGTCCATGAGGTCACAGAGAGTCAGACAAACTCTGACTGACCTGAAATAAGCCATGTAACTAGCACTATGCCCAGAATACTGTAATAAACAACACAGGCACTTATCCTCAGGGAACTTATAGACAAAAAAGTTGTATCCAGAACTCCTCACTTTTGTAATAATAACCCTATAGAAATAAAAACACCACTGAGGCTGGGAGAACTAATATGAAAAATACATACCAAAAAGCAAGTACACAGAATTTATAGTCTCTGATAATATTGTGGCTGAAACACAAACATGAAAAAAGCGAGAATCCTTTGGGTTTTAAATCATCTTAGTGTCTAGTATCTAGAAGCCCTTGTGGACCATTTGTGGGTAAACCCATGACTGCTTCTCAGACCAGAACATCTCTCTAAAGTGTCTTTTTCTTCCTTTTCTCAGGCATTAGGGACAAAAACTATTCTTTGCTCCTGACATCAATCTCACTCTTTAGAATAGGAAACCTGTTCTTTAGCTTTCTCTGTTTTGTTCCTTTACAGAGGATCATACTAGTTACAACGAGTTTTATTGCTATTTGTCCCAAAGAAATAAGAGAATAAAATAATTATTATCAAGGAACTCACAAAGCCTAAGACATGCTATTAATTGTTACAGAAGTGATTTCAAGTATCTTTTTTTTTCCCTTGCTATGATAGTGATAGAAAGCATTCTCTGATTTCTATGCTCTATTTGTCTTCTTGGATTAGTAGTACAGGAGAGTGTTTCTGCTCCTCCTCCACCATCTCACTATTCTGTCCTAGAATATAACACAAAACTTGAAAGTGTATCCTAAACATACTTTTTCTCCATTAGCCCCTCTGCTTCAGTTGGTCAATTTTCTTCATGAAGATTTTAGACTGAATATCACTCATTCTTCTGGGCATCTAACTTAAATAACCATATATTAGATTTCACAAGTTTATAGTAAAGTTCGATTTTAAGAATGATACAAAGGTTGCCTACTGGAAATGGTATCATTGTTACTGTCAGATGGTAGAATTGCTCTACAACAGTTTTCATTTTATTAGTTACAGCTGTTGAGTAGCCGGAGAGTGATGTTTATTTCTCTATTAGAAAAAGATATTGAGGGTTACCTAGTTTAGGAAAACTAGGAGACTTGGAAGACCTAAAACTAAAAGCAAAAACATTGGGGGAGTTTCTAGCTACAGATGTAAGATCACCCAATTTGTTAGGATGAATCAACTATTTGGAAGATAAAAGCTAGAGATAAATGGGCATTAATATAGGCTAGTTTTGTTAAATGGCAAATACTGCAGATGAGTGACAAGCTGCTTAAGATGATGGTAAGGAAGCCTAAGATTATGCCACATTTTAATTGGGTATAGCAAGATTCTAATTATAGAATGGATGCCAGAAACAGGACATTTATTGGACACATGAGTGGGTGGTGGCAGGGACGGCAAAGTGAGAGAAAGTAGATGATCGCTCAGAGGACACTGGTGAAGCAGAGAAGGGATATCATTTACATACAGACCTGGGGATGCAAAAATGGGTGAAAGTATAAGGAGTGAAAAATGCTAGTCAAAGAACCTCCCACAACATATATATTAATTATCAAGAAAGAATTGGCAAACTTTATTGTGAAGAAACTAGCAGATGCAACCTTAACCAAGTGATGTAGGTTTCCATTAGCACTGATATAAATCCACATCACTTGTCATAGCACAAAATGACTGGTTTGTAACTTCAAAAATGCCAGTATTAGGGAAAAAAGGAAAATGAAAGAATTGTATGAGATTAAAAGAGACTAAAGAATATGCCGGCTCACTAAGCACAGGTGGCTGTGAACCGGATCACTAAGCACGGCCAAGAGGAGCTACCCCACGTCCAAGGTCAGGGGCAGCGGCCTAGAGGAGCTGTCCCACGTTGAAAGGCAGGAATGGTGGTGGTGAGGAGATACCCCTCGTCCAAGGTAAGGAACAGCGGCTGTGCTTTGCTGAAGCAGCCCTGAAGAGATACCCCACGTCAAAGGTAAGAGAAACCCAAGTAAGATGGTGTTATAAGAGGGCATCAGAGGGCAGACACACTGAAACCATACTCACAGAAAACTAGTCAATCTAATCACACTAGGACCACAGCCTGGTCTAACTCAATGAAACCAAGCCATGCCTGCAGGGCAACCCAAGACAGGTGGGTCATGGTGGAGAGGCCTGACAGAATGTGGTCCACTGGAGAAGGGAATGGCAAGCCACTTCAGTATTCTTGCCTTGAGAACCCCATGAACAGTAGGAAAAGGCAAAATGAGAGGATACCAAAAGAGGAACTTCCCAGGTCATTAGGTGCCCAATATGCTACTGGAGATCAGTGGAGAAATAACTCCAGAAAGAATGAAGGAATGGAGCCAAAGCAAAAACAATACCCAGTTGTGGATGGGACTGGTGATAGAAGCAAGATCCGATGCTGTAAAGAGCAATATTGCATAGGAACCTGGTCCATGAATCAAGGCAAATTGGAAGTGGTCAAACAAGAGATGGCAAGAGTGAACGTCGACATTCTAGGAATCAGATAACTAAAATGGACTGGAATGGGTGCATTTAACTCAGATGACCATTACATCTACTACTGCGGGCAGGAATCCCTCAGAAGAAATGGAGTAGCCATCATGGTCAACAAAAGAGTCCGAAATGCAGTACTTGGATGCAATCTCAAAATGACAGAATGATCTCTGCTCGTCTCCAAGGCAAACCATTCAATATCACAGTTATCCAAGTCTATGTCCCAACCAGTAACGCTGAAGAAACTGAAGCTGAACAGTTTTATGAAGACCTACAAGATCTTTTAGAACTAACACCCAAAGAAGATGTCGTTTTCATTATAGGGGACTGGAATGCAAAAGTAGGAAGTCAAGAAACAGCTGGAGTCACAGGCAAATTTGGCCTTGGAATGTGGAATGAAGCAGGGCAAAGACTAATAGAGTTTTGCCAAGAAAATGCACTGGTCATAGCAAACACCCTCTTCCAACAACACAAGAGAAGACTCTACACATGGACATCACCAGATGGTCAACACCGAAATCAGATTGATTATATCCTTTGCAGCCAAAGATGGAGAAGCTCTACACAGTCAACAAAAACAAGACCAGGAGCTGACTGTGGCTCAGATCATGAACTCCTTATTGCCAAATTCAGACTTAAATTGAAGAAAGTAGGGAAAACTGCTAGACCATTCATGTATGACCTAAATCAAATCCCTTATGATTATACAGTGGAAGTGAGAAATAGATTTCAGGGCCTAGATCTGATAGATAGAGTGCCTGATGAACTATGGAATGAGGTTCGTGACATTATACAGGAGACAGGGATCAAGATCATCCCCATGGAAAAGAATGTGAAAAAAAGCAAAATGGCTGTCTGGGGAGGCCTTACAAATAGCTGTGAAGAGAAGAGAAGCGAAAAGCAAAGGAGAAAAAGAAAGATATAAGCATCTGAATGCAGAGTTCCAAAGAATAGCAAGAAGAGACAAAAAAGCCTTCTTCAGTGATCAATGCAAAGAAATAGAGGAAAACAACAGAATGGGAAAGATTAGAGATCTCTTCAAGAGAATTAGAGATACCAAGGGAACATTTCATGCAAAGATGGGCTCGATAAAGGACAGAAATGGTATGGACCTAACAGAAGCAGAAGATATTAAGAAGAGGTGGCAAGAATACACAGAAGAACTGTAATAAAAAGATCTTCATGACCACGATAATCACGATGGTGTGATCACTCATCTAGAGCCAGACATCCTGGAATGTGAAGTCAAGTGGGCCTTAGAAAGCATCACTATGAACAGAGCTAGTAGAGGTGATGGAATTCTTGTTGAGCTGTTTCAAAGCCTGAAAGATGATGCTGTGAAAGTACTGCATTCAATATGCCAGCAAATTTGGAAAACTCAGCACTGGCCACAGGACTGGAAAAGGTCAGTTTTCACTCCAATCGCAAAGAAAGGCAATGCCAAAGAATGCTCAAACTACCGCACAATTGCACTCATCTCACATGCTAGTAAACTAATGCTCAGAATTCTCCAAGCCAGTCTTCAGCAATACGTGAACCATGAACTCCCTGATGTTCAAGCTGGTTTTAGAAAAGGCAGAGGAACCAGAGGTCAAATTGCCAACATCCGCTGGATCATGGAAAAAGCAAGAGAGTTCCAGAAAAAAACATCTATTTCTGCTTTCTTGACTATGCCAAAGCCTTTGACTGTATGGATCAAAATAAACTGTGGAAAATTCTGAAAAGATGGGAATACCAGACCACCTGACCTGTCTCTTGAGAAATCTGTATGCAGGTCAGGAAGCAACAGTTAGAACTGAACATGGAACAACAGACTGGTTCCAAATAGGAAAAGGAGTACATCAAGGCTGTATATTGTCACCCTGCTTATTTAACTTATATGCAGAGTACATCATGAGAAACGCTGGACTGGAAGAAACACAAGCTGGAATCAAGATTGCCGGGAGAAATATCAATCACCTCAGATATGCAGATGACACCACCCTTATGGCAGAAAGTGAAGAGGAACTCAAAAGCCTCTTGATGAAAGTGAAAGAGGAGAGTGAAAAAGTTGGCTTAAAGCTCAACATTCAGAGAATGAAGATCATGGCATCTGGTCCCATCACTTCATGGGAAATAGATGGGGAAACAGTAGAAACAGGGTCAGACTTTATTTTTGGGGCTCCAAAATCACTGCAGATGGTGACTGCAGCCATGAAATTAAAAGACGCTTACTCCTTGGAAGAAAAGTTATGACTAACCTAGATAGTATATTCAAATGCAGAGACATTACTTTGCCGACTAAGGTCCATCTAGTCAAGGCTATGGTTTTTCCTGTGGTCATGTATGGATGTGAGAGTTGGACTGTGAAGAAGGATAAGCGCCGAAGAATTGATGCTTTTGAACTGTGGTGTTGGAGAAGACTCTCGAGAGTCCCTTGGACTGCATGAAGATCCAACCAGTCCATTCTGAAGGAGATCAACCCTGGGATTTCTTTGGAAGGACTGATGCTAAACCTGAAGCTCCAGTACTTTGGCCACCTCATGCGAAGAGTTGACTCATTGGAAAACGCTCTGATGCTGGGAGAGATTGGGGGCAGGAGGAGAAGGGGACGACCCAGGATGAGATGGCTGGATGGCATCACGGATTCAATGGACGTGAGTCTGAGTGAACTCCGGGAGATGGTGATGGACAGGGAGGCCTGGCGTTCTGTGATTCATGGGGTTGCAGAGAGTCGGACACAACTGAGTGACTGAACTGAACTGAAAAAATATGACTACTGGAAGTATGATCTAGGATTTTTTTTTTTTTTTTGCTATAAAGACCATAATTGATACAACTAGCAAAACCTGAATAAAAACTAAAGTTTAGATACTTTATTATTGGTACACAGAAATTTCCTGATTCGTGGCTATTAAACAAGATGATGACACATCCGTTTTTTAAGAAGAACACTTTGAGGATTTAGGAGTGAAGGGGCATCCAGTATGCAGCTTAGTCTGCATTTACACAGATCATGCATACATGGAGACTTGAAAGGATGAGGTAGGCATAGTAAACTGTTAAGATTAGGTGACTGGGATATAAAAAAGCCATCTGTGCAAATTTTTTGTAACTCTGAAAGTATGTCACAGTAAAAATGTACAAAAGATAGTTTTAACTCGACAATTTTTCAAAGCAGGTATTCAGAAATAGGGAAGCAAGATAAGGGCCCACTTTTTGGAACTAGGAAGAAACTAAGTCTCAAGAACAAAAGAGTATTACCAAAGACTGTTTATTGTTATTAATAGTAATAGAAACATAACTAGAATTCACTTAAATAAACAACAACAACAACAACAAAGATGTTGCAGGAATCCCAGGATAAATAACAGAATCAGTGGAGAGGCTGCAGAAACAGGGGAAGTTCTAGTGATGAGTGCCTAAACTAAGCTGACATATCCATGAAGACATTTCTCAAACCTTCACCTTAGCTTATCTCTGAGTATCTGCACCTTATATAAGATCAGATCTCAGGAATAGACACTAATTTAACTGGTCCAACGAGTGACCAACGCGAATCCCTGTAGATGGAAGGATAAACATTAGGTCGACACTCTGGGGGTGGAGGGGTGGTAGAGTACTGCAATTGACAGCTATATGTCAATATATGTCAATATAGTTGTACTGGGTGAAGGATTAATTCTATAAATGGTAGGAGTGAGGTAAATTGATAGTGAAGTACAGGGAAGCCTGGCGTGCTGTAGCTCATAGAGTCGCAAAGAGTCGGAAATGATGTAGCTACTGAACAACAACAACAAATATTGTAATTTACCACCAGAGGTATAGTTTGAGTGAAGATTTACTCCAACCTTTCATTAAGGGTGGACTCTAATTTTTTCCAACTTAATGCACTGGATAGCATGCCTTAGACAAGAAGAGTTGATAAGGATGAACAGGTCACAAAATCAGAGCCAGCATGATACAATGGAAACTCTTCTGAGGCTTTGAGGATGCTGGCAATACTCTCCTCCACTGAATCTGAGGATTCCCAGGTGGCGCTAGTGGTAAAGAATCTGCCTGCCAATGCAGGAGACAGAAGAGTTCTGGGTTCGATCCCTTGGTTGAGAAGATCCCCTGGAGGAGGGCATGGCAATCCACTCCAGCATTCTTGCCTGAAGAATACCATGGACAGAGGATCCTGGTGGGCTAAAGTCCAGTAGAGTGGCAAAGAGTCTGACATGACTGAAGAGAATTAGCACGCAGGGCATGCACTGAACTTGAACCTAAAAGTTTCTAATGGAAGTTACTTTCATCTTGCCACCATATGTTAAGCCACGGCACTGAGAGTTGAGCATGAGAAGAAAAACAACTAGATCTTGGTGACATTATTTGAGCTCAAGGAGACCAAACTTCAAGCCAGGTCCACCACTGAATTAATTGAGCCAATAAATATTTTTGCTTATATGCATTTGGCAATAGTTTTTGGCTACCTGTGTCAGAATTATCCTGGTAATACAAATTAACTTATTAACTTACCCTGGTAATACTATTAATAAAGGAAGAGAGAAACAAATGCTTGGTGTTCCAACAACACAGACACACACACCCTTCAATGGAGAGTTTTCATCACTATGCTTAGAATATAAGATCAAATCAAACACAAAATAAGCTTATCTTGATGGTGAATCAATATAACTCAGTTGTTGTTTAGATCTAATTTACAAAATCAATATGGATCTTAGTGTCTGGGGTGGAGTCATTTTTTATAAGTATGGAGAAAAAAAGCAGAAGAGCTTTGAGAAAAGGGCACAAAACGTGATAGCACAGTCATTTTGACTTGAGAATTGAATACTATTGCACTTCTAAATTTATGAGCCAAAGAAACTTTTGTAGAAGACTTTCAAGAAATGTACACTTTCCTTAACCTATTAGCACCCATCAATTTGGACAAGAATTCAAATGAGATATCAAGGGTGCATTGATGGATAAAATTAAAGATTTATCTTTTCTGTCTTTTTATTAACCTCCCTAAAAGAGACACAAACTTATGGTTTGAACAATTAACAGATATTAGTCATCCACTGTTCTCAAGCCTTAATAAGATTTGAAGGCTGACATTTTGAAAACAATAAATGGCTGACTTACTATTAATATATCCTAAGCTGATTGCTTAATATCTCTCTATTTCAATTTTCATCTGTAAATGATGCTAATTATACTTTCCTACCTCCCTTAAGAGCTATGATAATTACTGTTGGTAAAGTACTTAGATTTCCATGGATAAGGGAGATGGTGTAAGGGCAATGTATTATCATCATCATTATCATTGCCCTGGGCAGCTGCTCTTTAATGACTACACTTCAAGGAAAAACCCATGAAATGTTTAATTGATAAGAAACAGAAACTGGTCAACCTTAGCCATATTCACTGCCAAGTTTAAGTCCAAGGAGAAAAATTTCTTTTTAATTATATCATCTCAAATGTCATCACAAAAGGAATACAATAGTTTTTAAGTGTTTTAACAATTCAGCATTCATTCATTTAGTGAACATTTGTTGAATATCTGTTATGTATCAGGCACTGTCATGGGTTCTGAGCATACAATCCTTAAAAAAAAAAAAAAAAGGCCTTTCTGGAGCTTACCTTCTGAAGTGTGTGAAGCTTAATTCACCTGGGGTATTGCTTTTTTTCCTACTGATCCAAATTGTACTTATCTTTTAAATTCTTTATCATGCACTCTGTTCCTAATGCCACCTTTTATAACATATCTCAAACCAATTTTACTTTTTCCTTCCCTAGCAATATATATCTTATTTATTTTTCTCAACAATAAATTGCTGCACGGTATGTAAAACTTTCAGGTTTGCCTGCCCTTTTCCCCTTAAAAGTGTTGGTTCTTTCAATTGCCCAACACACCTACTTAGCACAGTACTGTATATATTGTATGCTCACAAATGATGCTGGAATTAAATATGCAACTCAGATCAGACAGTTCAGTCGCTCAGTCATGTCCAACTCTTTGCGACCCCATGAATCACAGCACGCCAGGCCTCCCTGTTCATCACCATCTCCCGGAGTTCACTCAGACTCACGTCCATCAAGTCAGTGATGCCATCCAGCCATCTCATCCTCTATCGTTCCCTTCACCTCCTACCCCGAATCCCTCCCAGCATCAGAGTCTTTTCCAATGAGTCAACTCTTCACATGAGGTGGCCAAAGTACTGGAGTTTCAGCTTTAGCATCATTCCTTTCAAAGAAATCCCAGGGCTGATCTCCTACAGAATGGATTGGTTGGATCTCCTTGCAGTCCAAGGGACTCTCAAGAGTCTTCTTCTACACCACAGTTCAAAAGCATCAATTCTTTGGTGCCCTGCCTTCTTCCCAGTCCAAATCTCACATCCATACATGACTACTGGGAAAACCATAGCCTTGACTAGATGGACCTTAGTCGGCAAAGTAATGTCTCCTCTTTTGAATATACTATCTAGGTTAGTCATAACTTTTCTTCCAAGGAGTAAGCGTCCTTTAATTTCATGCCTGCAGTCACCATCTGCAGTGATTTTGGAGCCCAAAAAAATAAAGTCTGACACTGTTTCCGCTCTTTCCCCATCTATTTCCCATGAAGTGATGGGACTGGATGCCATGATCTTTGTTTTCTGAATGTTGAGCTTGAAGCCAACTTTTTCACTCTCCTCATTCACTTTCATCAAGAGGCTTTTTAGATTCTCTTCACTTTCTGCCATAAGGGTGGTGTCATCTGCATATCTGAGGTGATTGATATTTCTCCTGGCAATCTTGATTCCAGTTTGTGCTTCTTCTGGCCCAGTGTTTCTCATGATGTACCCTGCATAGAAGTTAAATAAGCAGGGTGACAATATACAGCCTTGACGTACTCCTTTTCCTATTTGAAACCAGTCTGTTGTTCCATGTCCAGTTCTAACTGTTGCTTCCTGACCTGCACAGATTTCTCAAGAGGCAGGTCAGGTGGTCTGTATTCCCATCTCTTTCAGAATTTTCCACAGTTTATTGTGATCCAGACAGTCAAAGACTTTGGTGTCGTCAATAAGGCAGAAATAGATGTTTTTCTGTAACTCTCTTGCTTTTTCCATGATCCAGCGGATGCTGGCAATTTGATCTCTGGTTCCTCTGCCTTTTTAAAACCAGCTTGAACATCTGGAATTTCATGGTTCACGTATTGCTGAAGTCTGGCTTGGAGATTTTTGAGCATTACTTTACTAGCATGTGAGATGAGTGCAATTGTGTGGTAGTTTGAGCATTCTTTTGCATTGCCTTTCTTTGGGATTGGAATGAAAACTGACCTTTTCCAGTCCTGTGGCCAGTGCTGAGTTTTCCAAATTGCTGGCATATTGAGTGCAGCACTTTCACAGCATCATCTTTCAGGATTTGAAATAGCTCAACTGGAATTCCATCACCTCCACTAGCTTTGTTCGTAGTTATGCTTTCTAAGGCCCACTTGACTTCACATTCCAGGATGTCTGGCTCTAGATGAGTGATCACACCATCGTGATTATCTGGGTCATAAAGATCTTTTTTGTACAGTTCTTCTGTGTATTCTTGCCACCTCTTCTTAATATCTTCTGCTTCTGTTAGGTCCATACCATTTCTGTCCTTCATCGAGCCCATCTTTGCATGAAATGTTCCCTTGGTATCTCTAATTTTCTTGAAGAGATCTCTAGTCTTTCCCATTCTGTTCTTTTCCTCTATCTCTTTGCATCGATCACTGAAGAAGGCTTTCTTTTCTCTTCTTGCTATTTGGAACTCTGCATTCAAATGCTTATATCTTCCCTTTTCTCCTTTGTTTTCATAACTATTTGTAAGGCCTCCCCAGACAGCCATTTTGCTTTTTTGCATTTCTTTTCCGTGGGGATGGTCTTGACCCCTGTCTCCTGTACAATGTCACGAACCTCATTCCATAGTTCATCAGGCACTCTATCTATCAGATCTAGGCCCTGAAATCTATTGCTCACTTCCACTGTATAATCATAAGGGATCTCATTTAGGTCATACATGAATGGTCTAGCAGTTTTCCCTACTTTCTTCAATTTCTGTTACTAATATTTCTCTGATTTACTAACTAGTAAATGGAGGTTTGTATAAATCATTGAGAATTTAGAAATGATCTCCAGACATGTGCAACCCTTTGATATGAAGCCAAGAAAGATTAGGGTTTGAAAAAGTGTCAAATCTAGAAAAATATATTTTCTGGTTCTGCTTCATCACTACCCACCTGTTACTGCAAGATTTCCTGTTTTAAGCAAGACATTCTCTGCCAAAAATCACTCCAGTCATCCTGCAGGCTATTTCCTGGCTATCATGACCATGTCAGTTAGCAACCACAGGGCATCCAGGAATTATTTCTTCTACTCTGGCCCTTTTTAGTACTGTTGTTGTTGTTTAGTTGTTAAGTTGTGTCTGATTCTTTTGTGACCCCGTGGACTGTAGCCCACCAGGTTCCTATGTCCAAGGGATTTCTCAGACAAGAATACTGGAGTGAGTTGACCTTCCCTTCTCTAGGGGATATTCCTGACCCAGGGAACAAGCCCGTGGCTCCTGCATTGCAGGCAGATTCTTAACTGCTGAGCCATTGGGGAAGCCAGTTACTGAAGCCCTAGTTGTCTCCAAAGCTATGTGAAGATGCTCTGTATCTACTTAAGCAGGGCCTCCTTTTTCCCAAGTACTTTCAGTGCTACTTCTGCTGGGCAGCACTGTAGCTGCACACTCTGGAACACTGACAACAAACTAACATTCAACTCTATCCAAAGTTAATGTTTCAAATCCAAATGGTATGTTCAACAGAAAAAGAAAAAAATGCATTTTTCTTCTAAGAATATCCAGGAAATATTGATTTGAGTCCCTAAATCTTAAGAACTCCTGGCGTAAAATATCTCCACCAGTTTCTATACCTTCTGGTTGATTTCTCCCTTTTTCTCTCTTACCTTCCCACACTTCTCCCTACTCCCCAGATTATTTAAGTAAGATCTTCTTAGCTGGCCAAGAAACACATCTGATAAATAAACATCATCATATGAACAGACGCAATTCTGAAAAATAAAAAGGTGGTATATCGCCAAATGTATCTAATTCTTTTAAGATGAAATTATCTTCTGAAACATTCCTTTGGGGAAAAATGTTTTCTTGCATCATCCTCATTATCTGCCCTGAAATGAGCATATCTCAGGCTCAGGCTGAATGGGACGTGGACATTAGCAGGATGACTTTTCTGCCCTTTCTTCTGTTTTGTAGGGTCATTAGCTGGGAAAGTACAGGTCAAACTGTCACTCTGCTTCTGTTACTCCACCACATTGACTTTTCAAATATTTAAAGGTTGTGGAAAATAAGATAAACTTTGCTTGTATTGGCCTTAATAAATGGCAACCACATAAAGATCTATTTAAAAGGAGATCAAACCCGTCAGTTTTAAAGGGAATCAACTCTGAGTACTCATTGGAATACACTGGCCACCTGATGTTAACAGCCAACTCATTTGAAAAGACTCTGATACCAAAAAAGATTGAGGGCAGGCAGAGAAGGGGGCAACAGGGGATGAGATGCTTGGATGACATCATTGATTCAGTGCACATGAATCTGGGCAAACTCCAGATGATAGTGAAGGATGGAAGCCTGGCATGCTGTAGTCCATAGGGTCACAAAGAGTCAGACATGAATAGGTGACTGAACAACAACAACAGAATTTGCGACTGCTATTATTTAAGGTAGAAATAATGATGGAAATTGGGTGAAATCACCTGACATTCAAGGAAGAAGTGGCCAATTATTGCTTTTGCCAATAAAATCACTGCACCTCTAAGTTCTACCCATACACTTCCTGAAAGCATTGGGTTTAAGGAAGAGCAGCAAAATGAGAATCTAATACCACCCAATACCCTTATTGTAGCATTCTATTAAAAGCTGAGTCCAAACACATGTTTTAGTCTTGGAGTCTAAAGGGAGACTTCTACTCTTTTTCACATCCCCTCCTTTCCCAAATTCAAATCTTGAGATCTTTGCACATCCCTAGCAGTTGAATGGGGGTGGGGCGGTGGGGAGTCAGAAACAAAGAAGCAAGATTGCTAGGTTCAATTTTGGCAATGTCAACTTCTGAAACAAGTCACTAAACTTCTCTGTGCCTCATTTTTATTATCTGTGAGATAGGAATAATAATGCTATCCATTTCATACTAAAGTTGCAATGGCTGTATTAATGTAAAATGCTTCAAACAATGGATGATAAATAGAAAGGACTCAAATATTACATATCATAATAATGATCATTATCATTACCTTCATGACATTTTCATTACTACATACTCATCAGTGCCTGAGCACACTGACTTGCTTATTTACCTGCAAAGAGGAAGGAAGAAAAAGAGAAAGACCCCTTCTGATTTCTTCAACCCACTTAGCCAGTTTAGCTCACGTGAAGTGGAAGTGAGCAAGTCAGATGATGCGATCTCTCACTTAGGCCTCCACCTCAATGCTTCCCAATTAAATATTGTGAACTTGAACTAACCGAACTTCCATGACCTTCTCCTTTAAAGAAAATAACGCAACCTGGTCAAACACAGAGGTGTCTGGAAATACAGAGGAACTGGAGAATAATCCTCATCAACTGCCAAATAATGACATGGGATTCCTCAAACATCCTGAATCAAATCAAAAGGACAGCTGAAGAAGAGATGTCTGCAGTTACGTGTTGCTGAATTTAATGTTCTCAAGGAGACAAGTGAGAGAGCCAGGAGACATAGCCATGGGAGAACGAGAGCTAAGTATGAGTGAGGGGAGGATATAGCAAGGCTATACTCAGGAAAAAAAGACACTGAATGTGAAATACATGTTTGTGGATGGATAGGAGGCATGTTGTATGTCAGGAGGTGCATGCCCTGTCTCTTCTGAATATATACACATACATCTATTCATTTCCATGGGTCTGTGTTATAAGGAGAATAGAGAGAAAATGACCTGGTGTGTCTAATGATCATTATTCAACATAAAACCTGACCAAACATACCCTGGTCAATATCCAGGCTATTTTCAACAATAAACTTTCAGACCCTTAAAAAGCCCTAATTTTTCATAATCATTGTCATAGATTTCATTGTTAAGCATAAAGGCCACTATTCTAAGGATAAAGCTAATTATATCTCTACTACTTTTAGTCACCCACAAAATTGGGCAGCTCAGTAGCAAATAAACAGATTATTTTTCATCAATCAAAAAGGAAAAATTCAAATTCCTATCTCTTTCACAGAGATGTATCTCTGAGAAAAGAAAGTCTGCTCTGTAGCCTTTCATGGAAGGAAACCATTTACATCACCTCTAATGTGGAAAACAATGATGCCAAGAAGGTAAAAACAGAAGTGTGCTGATCCTACCTTGCTAATTAGTGTTCCCAGTGAAACAAAATCAGATTAATCATCTGATCGCTCTTTGAAGAGCTCTCAAGGGAACTGTGCCTAAGGTGAGATCATGCCGGAACACCCATATTTTGTATCCTTCCACACAAGGCAAAGCAAGTTATCAAAGTAATAACGGAACCCATCACAAAAGAACAGACTGCTCTGAAGTAGAGTGCAAGTGACAACACTGAGCTATGTTATTTACACTGAGCTAGACTTATTTTCTCATTTCAATTCCTTCTTGGGAAAATGATGAATTAAGTATTATGCGTGTGTGCATATGTGCATCTGTACGTGTGTGTATCCTCCAAGCTCTATAATCATAGCACATTTACTTAGTGACTGATATTTTGAAAGACACTATTTTTCTCTTACTCTGTAATAGGAGAGCACCTCTTTTCTTTGGTGTCTAATCTCTGGTTGTACCAAGTTAAATGTGCCTTTTGATCACATTGAGGTAGAACTATTTGTTATTGTGAGTAGTAGTTACACAGCAGTAGATCATCATTAAGCAAAGGTATTTTTCTTAAAACCCATACATTTTTAAAATAAGGTTGCTTGAACATGAGGCATAAGAAAAAAATATTCAGCAATATTTATCCCAGGATAAAATTTTCTTTTTTAAGCCAGTATGACACCATCAAGAACTGATATCTAGTTCATTAATAAAAACCAATGTATTATTATGGAATCAATGGCTTAAGATTATTTTAGGATAGTATACAATATCAAAACCCTTTCATTATCAACCTAAATATTGAAACAATTTGACACCCTATATTTAATCTGATGAAGACTTCTCTCAAAGATGCCTGTGATATCCTGTTTTAAGTAACATTAAGATAAATTTCTTGAAAAGAAACTTTAAAATGCTTCCAGGGAAACAGACAATTTGGAAGAAAGGGGTGCCACTCAGCCATTAAAAAGGATACATTTGAATAAGTTCTAATGAGGTGGATGAAACTGGAGCCTATTATACAGAGTGACATAAGCCAGAAAGAAAAATACCAATACAGTATACTAACACATATATATGGAATTTAGAAAGATGGTAACAATAACCCTGTATGCGAGACAGCAAAAGAGACACAGATGTATAAAACAGTCTTTTGGACTCTGTGGGAGAGGGTGAGGGTGGGATGATTTGGGAGAATGGCATTGAAACATGTATAATAGCATATGTGAAATGAATCGCCAGTCCAGGTTTGATGCACGATACAGGATGCTCGGGGCTGGTGCACTGGGATGACCCAGAGGGATGGTACAGGGAGGGAGGAGGGAGGGGATTCAGGATGGGGAACACAGGTATACCCGTGGCGGATTCATGTTGGTGTATGGCAAAACCAATACAATATTATAAATTAGCCTTCAATAAATAAATTTATATTTTAAAAAACATTTTTTTAAGGCAAACTGTGCTTTTCTCTTTCAAGTCTGCTTCTTTCTTCTTCAACATTCAGTCTCTCCTCTTACTTTCTGTATCTGGACCATCATCTTTCCCTCTTAGACCTGTATGAAATTAGCCACTATTTCTTGAAAAGATTTGGACACAACCAAAGCATCTGGTCCCATCACTTCATGGGAAATAGATGGGAAACAGTGGAAACAGTGTCAGACTTTATTTTTTTGGGCTCCAAAATCACTGCAGATGGTGACTGCAGCCATGAAATTAAAAGACGCTTACTCCTTGGAAGAAAAGTTATGACCAACCTAGATAGCATATTAAAAAGCAGAGACATTGCTTTGCCAACAAAGGTCCGTCTAGTCAAGGCTATGGTTTTTCCAGTAGTCGTGTATGGATGTGAGAGTTGGACTGTGAAGAAAGCTGAGCACCGAAGAATTGATGCTTTTGAACTGTGGTGTTGGAGAAGACTCGAGAATTCCTTGGACTGCAACGAGATCTAACCAGTCCATTCTAATGGAGATCAGTCCTGGGTGTTCTTTGGAAGGAATGATGCTAAAGCTGAAACTCCAGTACTTTGGCCACCTCATGTGAAGAGTTGACTCATTGGAAAAGACTCTGATGCTGGGAGGGAGGGATTGGGGGCAGGAAGAGACGGGGACGACAGAGGATGAGATGGCTGGATGGCATCACCAACTGGATGGACGCGAGTCTGAGTGAATTCCGGGAATTGGTGATGGACAGGGAGGTCTGGCGTGCTGCGATTCATGGGGTCGCAAAGAGTCGGACACGACTGAGTGACTGAACTGAACTGAAAGCGACTTAACACACACGCACCATTTCTTGTAAATCTTTAACTTACACAAAATGATCCTTTTTATAAATTATTTTAAAGGTTAGAATTTCATGTCAAAGTAAACATATTTAGAAGATTTTATGATTTTGTGATTATCCTTTCATAAGTTTTAGGCAACTGTTAAAGACAATCAAATGTACATATTGCATGTAGGCACTAAGATTATCATTTTCCTAGTATTTTGCAACCGGGTAAAGCACAATTCATAATAATTATTCTCTCTTGCAGATATGTTTTACCAACCCAACGGGGCTGTAAAGTTGACTTTATATATTTTTCCATAATTCCAATAGTAGGTAACATGGTTGCAAGTGTATAAGAGCGGGCAGTGGTAACCTTTATGGGAAAAAAGGTGAAATGATCTCATAGTGCAACAAATAAAATCTTGAGTTAATAAGAGCTATCATCCTAAGAACTGCTGAGGTTTGCAAAAAGGCAAAAGAAAAAAAAAAACAAATTGGGAGGGGTGTTTTTAAAAGAAACACTTTATGATAATCTAGTATTCTTCTACTTTATTTTGTAATATACCAACATAAGGATTTTGTCATAATTAAAAATGTATTTAATATGTTTTTAAATGACTTTTTGCTTCTTGAAAACAAAAAAAATGCATTATTTTTATTAAAAAGCAGAGACATTGCCTTGCCAGGTCAATATAGTCAAAGCTATGGCTTTTCTATTAGTTATGTATGGATATGAGCATTGGACCATAAAGAAAGCTGAGTGTCGAAGAATTGATGCTTTTGAACTGTGGTATTGGAAAGACTTTTGAGAGCCGCTTTGACTGCACGGAGATCAAACTAGTCAATCCTAAAGGAAATCAGTCCTGAATAGTCGTTAGGACTGATGCCAAAGCTGAAACTCCAATACTTTGGCCACCTGATGCAAAGACCTGACTCTTTAGAAAAGACCCTGCTGCTAGGAAAGATTGAAGGCAGGAGGAGAAAGGGATGAAGGAGGATGAGATGGTAGGATGATATCAACAGCTCTATGGACATGAGTTTGAGCAAGCTCTGGGAGTCAGTGATAGACAGGGAAGCCTAGCATGCTTCAGTCCATGGGGTCACTGTGTTGGACACGACTGAGTAACTGAACTGAACTGAAAGTGATATCACAGGCTCCCTGGTGATATGCTACAAAGTAAATTTTGTTTCATCTTCCCAAATTCATACTGAAGCCCTAAAACCCTATGCAATGGTATTAATATTAGGAGGCTAGGCCTATGGGAGATAATTAGGCTTAAATGAGGTCATGAGGGTGGAACCCCAAGATGGGTTAGTTCCCTTATAAAAAATGATACTGTATTTCCTTCCCTCCTTTTTCCATCACCATGCAAAGATATAGTAGGAAGGTAGTTGTCTGCAAGCCAGGTAAAGAGCCCCCACCAGGAACTCAATCAGCTGGCACCTTGATCTGGAACTTCCCAAGCTCCAGAACTGTGATAAATATATTTCTAGTGTTAAGTTGGAGAAGGCAATGACGCCCCACTCAAGTACTCTTGCCTGGAAAATCCCATGGACGGAGGAGCCTGGTAGACTGCAGTCCATGGGGTCGCTAAGAGTTGGACACAACTGAATGACTTCACTTTCACTTTTCACTTTCATGCATTGGAGAAGGAAATGGCAACCCACTCCGGTGTTCTTGCCTGGAGAATCCCAGGGACGAGGGAGCCTGGTGGGCTGCTGTCTATGGCGTCGCACAGAGTCAGACACGACTGAAGTGACTTAGCAGCAGCAGCAGTGTTAAGTTACTCAATTAAGTATTTTAATAGTCTAGAGTGGGCTGCCATCTATGGGGTCACACAGAGTCGGACACGACTGAAGTGACTTAGCAGCAGCAGCGGCAGCAGAGTTAAGATATGGTATTAAAGAAAATCTCCCACAAAGGATATCCAAGTTATCTCTATGATAAAATTTAGAAAATGAAATAATCTTAGGAGTTGTTTCCAAGAAAATTACAGAAAATAACCATCTTCTGAAAGACAAATATTTTCTTTAAAAGTCTATTCTGCAAACAGAAGGCTGTTAGACAACCAAAATAGCTACTCTTTAATTTTCCTAATGAATCTCCTTCATTTTATTTAAGATTAAGTTTTTAGGCAAACATTTATCTGCCTCAAATAAGTAAATAAATTTTCAATTAATTATTGAAAGTACGCTAAAGCTGCTATAATAAAATTTATTCTATCCTTCAGGAAATAGATATATTTTTCAGTGAATATCTTTATAAAAGTATCTAGTTATCTGAAGCATAGGTCTTTTGTCTGAAAAAAAATATGACGTGACAATTTCCTGTATCACTTTTGGAGGCATGTAGAAAAAAAGCAAGTAATAATTCTGAATACTGTATATCATTAATGTATTCAAAATTACATATTAAATGCTTTCTATGTGTTTGGAACTATGCTATAAGCCAAGTTAGATAACTGGTGTACAATGCTAAACCTGTGAGATATCTTACAACACAGAATGGTATCATAAGCCAATTGCCATTTCTGGAAAATAGAGTATCTCATTTTTGCCTCATCTACAGAGCCCAGGTGTTATTTTTTTAATCAAATGCATCATAGGAAAAAGCCCTCAGCATTTCTAAAGCAGGAGAAAAGAAAAAGAAGCAGCTAAAAGAAATGGAGCATAAAGTGGAGAAAGGGTTTTGGAAAACTCAGTTCTCAAAAAAGCTTTCATGGTATGAATTTATTCATGGCTCCTGCTGGACTGGGTTCACAGTGTTTGCCTATTCTCTTGATTGTGGTAATCATCTAAAATGTCTCAGCTCATAACCCAAGACAGGAGGCCTTGCTGCTCAACTACGAAGTTATCCCTCCAAAGCAATATTCGGTACACCAAGAGACTATGAAACAGACAAACAGATGTGTCTGAGGCCAGTAGACCTCAAGAGATTGTCTGCTGCTGAAATTCACTGGGCCCCCAGGATTCATCACAACGTTCCTCAACTACTTGATGCCCTTCCTTTATTTTGTGTCTTTGTTTAGAAAAGATGTGAAAAAGAAAGTCCAGAGCAATTACTTGATTAAAGAGAAAAAGATTTCACAGTATACAAGATGAAAGACTGAACTTCCATGCATATTTTCTGAATTTCTTATATATCATTACCATGTGTTTAAATAGCATGTACTCTAAGTATATACTATAGGAAATTCAGGAACATTCTACCTATATTTATTATTATTGAAAAAGGAAATGGCAACCCACTCTAGTATTCTTTTTTTTTTTTTAATTTTAAAATCTTTAATTCTTACATACATTCCCAAACATGAACCTCCCTCCCACCTCCCTCCCCATAACATCTCTCTGGGTCATCCCCATGCACCAGCCCCAAGCATGCTTCATCCTGTGTCAGACATAGACTGGCGATTCAATTCTTACATGATAGTATACATGTTAGAATGCCATTCTCCCAAATCATCCCACCCTCTCCCTCTCCCTCTGAGTCCAAAAGTCCGTTATACACATCTGTGTCTCTTTCCTATTCTTGCCTGGAGAATCCCATGGACCGAGGAATCTGGTGGGCTACAGTTCATGTGGTCGCAGAGAGTCAGACACGACTGAAGCAACTCAACACACACACATACTTATTCTTATTTATTTGTAAAACATCTGTTAAATGCTTCATGATTTAGTCCTTGAAGCAATTCAAGTTAGTTCTCAACTTGCAAGAAGAAGTATTTTTATTCCTAGGTTTTAGCAGAGATAAAATATCAGGAATATACTTAATTGGTAAGTGGTAGGTCTGAATTGAACCCCAGTTGCCTAAATTTCAGTCTAGCCTTCTTTCATGTTTCTGGCCACTCCTCTCTGACACTGGCAACATGATTCAACATCGAACAGAAGTGGATTTACAAGTAACTACAAAGTCTCTCATTAGCTGAACTCGGTAGTGCTGATTGTGTGCACTTTACAGAAGATCTAAGAATAGCAGCAACACTCAGAGAGGAAACGGCAGTCCTATCCTTAAAGCAGTAAGAAGCTATCTGACTCAGTCTTGAAGAGTCTGTGTAAATAACGTGAACAAACATCAGAGCAACCACACATTACTGACAGCAACTATATTCTAGATCACTCAATGAGAGCTCCACAAATGCTAAAAATGTCAGCTTAGCCAAAATGAGAGTCATCCTTAGAACTGGCTATGGAATACAATTAGTAAAAATTAGTTACTCAGAGTAAAGTTAGCTGTGCAAGGATATTTATGAAACCAAAGGCAAATAATTATTAAAGGGCAACAAAGGAAACATCATACAAGATGGGCTGAAACCTACCAAATCCTATCTGTAGTCAATAGAAAAGCCCCTTCCTTACTTGCAAAAGTCCCAGAAACAAAAATAGACTTTCAGGGACAGATGCACCTAGTCAAGAATAGACCTGCAAGGACAATTATAGTCTTGAAGTTCAATACTCAGGATTAGATTAGAAAGTAGGGCCTGGGGAAAGCTGAGACTTTTACCAAATTAAAAAATACATGTTATTGGCAGTTTCTTTTTGTGATCAGAATCCAACAACACATTAAAAGATTATACACCATGACCAAGTGGGCTTTATCCCAGGGATGCAAGGATTCTTCAATATCCGCAAATCAATCAATGTAATTCACCACATTAACAAAACAAATTCAACATCCATTTATGACTCGAAAGCAGGAATAGAAGGAACATACCTCAACATAATAAAAGCTATCTATGACAAACCCACAGCAAACATTATCCTCAATGGTGAAAAATTGAAAGCATTTCAGAAAAATAAAAATTACGAGATCATCAATGAATATAGTAAAGTTGCAGGATATAAAATCAACACATTGCATTCCTATACACGAATAATAAAATACTTAGGAATATATCTACCTAAAGAAACTAAAGACCATGGATTGGAAGAATCAATATAGTGAAAATGAGTATACTACCCAAAAGCAATTTACAAATTCAATGCAATCCCTAGATCAATGGAACAAAATAATCCACACATGGACACCTTATCTTTGACAAAGGAGGCAAGAATATACAATGGAGTAAAGACAATCTCTTTAACAAGTGGTGCTGGAAACTGGTCAACCACTTGTAAAAGAATGAAACTAGATCACTTTCAAAAATAAACTCAAATGGATTAAGATCTAAATGTAAGATCAGAAACTATAAGCTTCTGCACAACAAAGGAAAAATATAAGCAAGGTGAAAGACAGCCTTCTGAATGGGAGAAAAATAATAGCAAATGAAGCAACTGACAGACATTTCTCCAAAGAAGACATACGGATGGCTAACAAACACATGAAAAGATGCTCAACATCACTAGTAAATCAAAACCACAATGAGGTACCACTTCACACCAGTCAGAATGGCTGCGATCCAAAATCTGCAAGCAATAAATGCTGGAAACAGACTTAAAAATTGCAAATAGAACTACCTTATGACCCAGCAATCCCACTTCTGCACACCGAGGAAACCAGAATTGAAAGAGACATGTACCCCAATGTTCATCGCAGCACTGTTTATAATAGCCAGGACATGGAAACAACCTAGATGTCCATCAGCAGATGAATGGATAAGAAAGCTGTGGTACATATACACAATGGAGTATTACTCAGCCGTTAAAAAGAATTCATTTGAATCAGTTCTGATGAGATGGATGAAACTGGAGCCGATTATACAGAGTGAAGTAAATCATGAATTGAATCGCCAGTCTATGTCTGACGCAGGATGCAGCATATGTTAGTAACTCTATCTGGCACTAGGAGTTTCTTTCTTTAGCATTTAAACCAATTCAGAAATCCTCTATGGCTTTTTTTCATAGTTGCAACAATATACATGTCACACTCACAACTTTAGTGGTTTGACTCTTTTCTATTTCAGTATTAATAAGAATGTCCCATTAATAAAATTGTCCAAGTTGATCTGTCTGGTAAAGGAAGCTAACTGATATGACAAATAGTCTCAAAAATATATAGTGACGATCACAGTGGAAGTTTAATTTTTGCTCACATAAATAATCCAAAGAGATGTTTCAAACAACATTGGATTCTTCTCACTAAGTGGTTCAGGGATCCAGGCTCCTTCTATCTAGTCTGAAATACCCTAGGGTCTCATCATCATTTGCATTTAGCCAGTGAAGGGGAAAGAAAGTGAAGGCACATTAGCTTGATCTTGAAATGCACACGTCTCTTCTACTCATAGACTTGGTCACACCTGACAGTAATTGAGACTGGGAAATATTTCCTACTTATATCTCGAAAGTAAAGAGAATAATACAGATTTAAGTGAGTTTTGTAGAAGTTTTTGTCAAAGAAGCTCTTTTTTTTCATTACATGTGTGGATGGCTAGTGAGCTCTAAATGTGACCATAGTGAAAGTCGCTTGGTTGTGTCCAACTCTTTGCAACCCCATGGACTGCAGCCTACCAGGCTTATCTGACCATGGAAATCTCCAGGCAAAAATCCTGGAGTGAGTAGCTGTTTCCTTCTCTAGGGTATCTTTCCAACCCAGGGATCAAGTTCAGGTCACCCGCATTACAAGTGGATTCTTCACCAGCTGAGCTACAAGGGAGGCCCCAGTAGTAACGGTAAAAGACTGGAGTACTTATAAAATAAGAGACAGCCAAACAAACCTGAAGTGCAGTATAGTAAATACCAACCAAAGCAGCAGAGCTAAGCACCCTGTTAATGTCTAAAAAACAGCCACGGCCTGAAATTCTTTCGTTTTTTAAGTCTTTATTTTATTTGTTATAATATTGCTTCTTTTTACGTTTTGGTTTTTTTGGCCACCAGACATATGGGATCTGAGCTCCCTGACCAGGGATCAAACTCAGAGCCACTGTATCAGAAGAAAAAGTCTTAATCACTCGACCAACAGAGAAGCCTCTTTCTTTTTTTTTTTTTAATTTGAAATACTGTATGACCCAGCAATGCCACTACTGGGCATATCCCTGAGAAAGCCATAATGCAAAAAGATGTGGGACCCAGGATGAACTTCATCACTTAAGATCAGCTAAGAGATTGCTATGGTATTTGGAAGGAGCTAAATGAGAGGCTGATGTGTAAACTGGGTAAGGATTCAATCCTTGGAAGTAAGTTTAAGATTGAAAATTTACGCCCTCATCACATCAGCAAATATTTGAAGGTTATTAATATTTCCTAAAATCCTAAGCCAGTTGATGACCTTGTTCTTGTCAATGACTTCAGAGTCAGGACAGGAAACAATGTCAACAATACAGAACATTTCCAAAATTCAAGGGAGAATGTATGTGGTTTAAACAGAGGATGGAAAATCAGGGGTTAGTCAATAACAGCCAGCTGAGAATGCCAGTCTCCCACTGCACTTACCCACAGGGTTTTGAATCATTTCATCACTTGCCTCTGGAACACTCTTCTCTGCTCAGGAAGACTACCCTAACACTCATGGTGAGAAACCACCTACTACAAATTTAGAAGTTTCCCTTTCAACACATGGAAAGGTACAGAAGATATCTGAGTCAGTAACAATACCAAGTCTTATTCTTACACTTACTTCCTCTTTTCATAGAATTGGGCTATGATCACCAACATTAGGGGACTAGAGTAAACTGCTTTCATTTTAATTTTCCCCTAATCAATCCATTCTCAAATATAGAAAATATAGTGTAAAAGAATAATATGTTTTGTGTCCACTGCAGAGCAGAAGATAATATAATTGGAGTGGTGGAGGAGGTGATTGGATAGTGTTATATCATTTCTGGAAATAGAGATATCTTTAAGTATTCTCTTTGAATCACTTAGATTCGAGAGTTAGATTCACCAACATGTACTTTTACTACACACACACACACACACACACACATATATACCTAAATATGAATTGGAGCACAAAGAAACCTTAGTAAATTGGTTCAAAGAAGCTTTGTGATTTGAACCTAGGTCATTCCATTCTAAAATCCCCAAAAGAATAAAAAAGGCAAAATATCAATCTGGCTAAACTGGATTTACAAACATAACTGAATGACTTCTATGTAAAGAAGCTTTTTCCCCCAAACACTGAAATAGTCTGCTTTGTGTAAGATATTTCCATTCTTTTCTTTACTTTTTGTTTTTACTTTGCTAGAGAATCTACTTATATGAAAATCATGTAAATGAAAAGGCCAAAGATCAAAATTACAGAATTATAGTATTTAAAAAAATAAACTTCACTTCTGCAAAGCAATTGGAATTTCTATATTTTTTAGTAAACAGTCCAAGAAGTAACTTGAGCTTAATACTTTAAATTTTTAAATTTTTCATACAATTAGGGACATAGCTATATATAGAACTATGCTGTGTAAGGTTCACAGACACCACTGATTAATTGACAGTGTCTTCAGCCTTTTTGTTCACATTACATTAAATATTATAATTTTTCTGTCTACTTTACCTTTCACAGTGCTAATTCCAATTTGAAGCATAGAACTGTTACTTGCGTTTCAATTTATTTGATCTTCTCTAAAAGCCTTAGGCTATTTGAATTGAAAGCTTAAGTGATTCAAATGTGAGTGAGCAGAATTTCTGTTATCTAAAATACAAATCCAAATGGTAAAACAGCATCCCTTATACCATAAGCAGATCTTGATAAATAGATGGAAAAATACAAAATGTCAATATATTCAAAACCTGTTTTAAATTTTAATTTACATTTGGTTTAAATCATATTTTACTGTTGCAGAATAAACTGACTTTCCAGAAATATTATTATGCTCTAGTTAAAAAAAAATTAGTGTGCTACACCTTTAAGTTACCTAATTTTAGAATAAAGAATCTCTCCCTCCCATTTGTTGTCATCTGTACATTTCAATATTGGCAATAACAGAAAGTTTCTCTATTATAATACAGTAACACATTTGAGTAAAAAGTTTGCATTAATTCTGTAACATTTTTCTTTTTAACTTTCAACTCATTGAAGCATGAACATCTTTTGCCTGTATAATTGGGTTTTCGTGTGAAAAACAAAGTTTTTGAACTGGCACTAGAGAACAAATTTAATTAAGACAATTCCTATAATGATCACAACATCTGTGCCATAGCCAAATACTTTTCACTGCTTACATTTCTAAGACCTTTATTTGAGAATCTACATAAGCTTCATTTAGCTCATGATACTGGACAGTTATTTGCAATTTTGAAATCTACTGAAGCAATTTGGTGACTATATACAGTTCATGGAACGTTAATTATAAGAAGTAGCTAGATATTTTAAAATTCTACTTTAACAAATTATATAAAAATAAAACTCAAGGAAAGGAAAATTAGTTAAAGACAATCTGATCTAGAGAAGCTGTACATATGTAAAAATCAACACCCCATAAAATTATTACTGGAGAACCATAAAGTTTTTGTACTGAGAATTATTTCTTCCTCCATTCATCTTTATAAGGGAGGAGAAAGAGGTGCTTGCATGTGAACAGAGGCATAAATATATATTTAATAAAGGAGGAACATTGCTGTAACCAAAAAAAGTAATGATGAAAATGTTTGGGAAAAAGGAAAAAACAAAAATATAATGTAAGATTTTTGTTTGGCAGGGGAAGAGGTATGCGGTAAGGAGAGAAATTAATCAGTTGGAGGACCCGATGAGGAAGATAAGGAAATGGAGAGACAGGTGTGATATCTGCGTGTGTGCATGGGCTCAGTTGCTTCAGTCGTGTCCAGACTCTTCGCAGCCCCACGAACTGCAGCCCACCAGGCTCCTCTCTCCATGGAATTCTCCAGGCAGGAATACTGGAGAGGGTTGACATTTCCTTCTCCATACTCTATATTTTTAAGTTTTTACAATGCCTAGAAATTCTGTTTTCAGTGTTTAAAGTATATTTTCAGTGTAGTAGGTGAGAGTTGACTCTTTAGAAGTAATACACCCTAAAAAAAAAATAAGTCAATAAATGGGTAATTTGTTGAGAAAGTACAGGAGCACATAAGTATGGACACATATGTGTTTCAACACAGCTAAAGCCATAACACAAACAAATGGAATGTAAAAAGTTTAGTCGATTCAGAACACAATCAATTACCTTCGTGAGGTGAGGTGAGATGAAGTCGCTCAGTCGTGTCTGACTCTTTGCGACCCCGTGGACTGTAACCTACTAGGCTTCTCTGTCCATGGGATTCTCCAGGGAAGAACACTGGAGTGGATTGTCATTTCCTTCTCCAGGGGATCTTCCCAACCCAGGGATCGAACCTAGGTCTCCCGCATTGGAGGCAGATGCTTTAACCTCTAAGCCACCAGGGAAGCCTAAAAGAGAGTACCAAGCAGAAAAACATCTATTTACTAATGTCCAAGTCAGAGAGACACTGTAGAACTCAACTGATAACCTGAAATGAAAGAATTTAACAACCAAAACCTACTGGAGTATATGCTTTATGAAGGTAGGGACTTCTATTTTCTTCATTGCCATATCATTAGCCTAGAAAAGAGTGCCTGGTATAAAGCAGATGCTTCTCCAGGGGATCTTCCTGACCCAGGGATCAAAACCGTTTCCGGTGTCTCCTGCATTGGCAGGCAAATCCTTTACCACTGAGCCATGTCTGGCTTAGAGGTTGTCAATACAGCTAAAATGTATACTTTATAATTAATTTAAAGTATATAAATAAGAAATGGTCTTGCAAGTCCTTAAATACACCAAGTTCACCATGCCTTGAAGCTTTGTATTTACTATTCCCAGCTTGGAATACTTTTTCCTCCAGAGTTTCGTAGCTCACCCTTTTGCTTTGTCCACATGATAACTATCTTGTATTGTTTAATCTCATCTGCTAATTGAAGATCTTCCTAGACACCTTTTTATATAGAAACACAATACACACTCTCTCCCTATATAATTTGCTCTGTCATACTTTCCTCCACAGATCTAATCAGCATGTAATGTACATATTTCTCCCACTATATGATAATGGTACATTCCTATGAAACCTTTCCTGATATAAACTGGCATAAAGTGAAGAAGCAATTAACTTAGGATACATCTTGCTAACAGATGCACAGAATCACACAAAATAAAGCACAGAGGCTCGTAGATATAGTTCAAAGCTATGGCAGCTTGATGCTGAGTGTAGTTCCCAGGAAGGTGCTTGGTGGTGCCCTACTCTCTCTGCTCTAGGTGTGTGCTGCCACTATAAGGGCTCAATGCAAAATAAATGCTGCATGTTATTTTTGCTTTTCACTTTTTGGAAAAGTGAACATCTTCTTTGGGTTTCTATCATTGAGTGAAAACAGCCACTTATATAGGTCTTTGTAAATGCAAAGTGATGTAAAGCAAACTTTCAATAAGACAGACAGACCGGTAATTTTTATTTTCTTTTATTGTCTATTCCCCCACTTGAATGGGTTTTCATGAGGGCTAGAATTTTTGTCTACTTTGTACTTTGATGTATCTTTAAGTACAGAGATCAGTACATAGTACAGATAGCAAGCACTTATCAATATTATGGAATAAATGAACAAGGAGATTCCTTGAGAACGTGACTACTTCCAAATGCAACAACGGAATCCCATGTACAGATTTAAAAAGGCAGTTCAGTTCAGTTCAGTTGCTCAGTAGTGTCTGACTCTTTGTGACTCCATGAACCGCAGCACACGAGGCTTCCCTGTCCAACACCAACTCCTGGAGTCCACCCAAAACCATGTCCCTTGAGTCGGTGATGCCATCCAACCATCTCATCCTCTGTCATCCCCTTTCCCTCCTGCCTTCAATCTTTCCCAGCATCAGGGTCTTTTCAATTGAGTCAGCTCTTCACATCAGGTGGCCAAGGTATTGGAGTTTCAGCTTCAGCATGAGTCCTTCCAATAAATATTCAGGACTGATTTCCTTTAGGATGGACTGGTTGGATCTCCTTGCAATCCAAGGGACTCTCAAGAGTCTTCTCCAACACCACAGTTCAAAAGCATCAATTCTTCAGCGCTCAGCTTTCTTTATAGTCCAACTTTCACATCCATACATGACCACTGGAAAAACCATAGCCTTGACTAGATGGACCTTTGTTGACAAAGTAATGTCTCTGCTTCTTAATATGCTGTCTAGGTTGGTCATAACCTTCCTTCCAAGTAGTAAGCATCTTTTAATTTCACGGCTACAATCACCATCTGCAGTGATTTTGGAGGCCCCCCAAAAAATAAAGTCTGACACTGTTTCCACTGTTTCCCCATCTATTTGCCATGAAGTGATGGGACCGTATGCCATGATCTTAGTTTTCTGAATGTTGAGCTTTAACCCAACTTTTTCACTCTCCTCTTTCACTTTCATCAAGAGGTTCTTTAGTTCTTCTTCACTTTCTGCCATAAGGGTGGTGTCATCTACATATCTGAGGTTATTGATATTTCTCCCAGCAGTCTTGATTCCAGCCTGTGCTTCTTCCAGCCCAGCGTTTCTCATGATGTACTCTGCATAGAAGTTAAATAAGCAGGGTGACAATATACAGCCTTGACATACTCCTTTTCTTATTTGGAAACAGTCTGTTGTTCCATGTCCAGTTCTAACTGTCGCTACCTGACCTGCATATAGGTTTCTCAAGAGGCAGGTCAGGTGGTCTGATATGCCCATCTCTTTTAGAATTTTCCACAGTTTATTGTGACCCACACAGTCAAAGGCTTTGGCATAGTCAATAAAGCAGAAATAGATGTTTTCCTGGAACTCTCTTGCTTTTTTGATGATCCAGTGGATGTTGACAATTTGATCTCTTGTTCCTCTGCCTTTTCTAAAACCAGCTTGAACATTTGGAAGTTCACAGTTCACGTACTGCTGAAGCTTGGCTTGGAGAATTTTGAGCATTACTTTACTAGCGTGTGAGATGAGTGCAATTGTGCAGCAGTTTGAGCAATCTTTGGCACTGCCTTTCTTTGGGATTGGAATGAAAACGGACCTTTTCCAGTCCTGTGCCCACTGCTGAGTTTTCCAAATTTGCTGGCATTTCTAAATTTTTTTACTGTACTATGTTGTAATAGACTGGGCTTTTCTCCCCTTAGTTCTCCTCACAGTTGATCCATTTAATTTCTCAGTACCTGACTTCCGTAACTTCTGAATTCTAATCTATCATCTAAATAAATGTAGAGCCAAGTGCTTCAAAATACTGGTTTGGTCAGTTGTTTGGATTTTTCCATAACATCCTACAGAAAACCCCAAATGAACTTTTTGGCCAGTCCAATATTTGAAAATCCTAAAGCAGTAAACAAACTAACAAACAGTCTTAAGAGATTTCATCCAAATACAGCACGTCGACGTAAATGTACCTAGCTCTCTACTGTGAAAAGCATAGTTTCATTATTTCATATTATTTCTATGACTAAAATTGTAGTTTCTACATTTAATTCTTTTGCAACATTAACCTGAACTGGTTATTTTCTTATTGCCAATAAAGACTCTCCTATGCTGCTACTTTTGTAAAAACACAGAGGGATGCAAAAAATTGTCTCTGGACCAGGAAAAAAAAAAAAAAAAAAAGGAAGCACTGTCTGCTCTAACAAAAGGGCTGGGGGAGTTACTGGTCATAGAGTAGAGAGAGAATTAAGCGATATGTGGAAGAATTGAAGAGAACAGATTGTGTAATGATAAAGACAGGCTAGTATGAAAAAACTAAAATGAATTTAACTAGTCCTAAAATTTAAACTTTACCAACAAAAGTCCATCTAATCAAAGCTATGGTTTATCCAGTAGTCATGTATGGGTGTGTGAGGTGGACTATAAAGAAAGCTGAGTGTCAAAGAATTGATGCTTTTGAACTGTGGTATTGGAGAAGACTCTTGAAAGGCCCTTGTACTGCAAGGAGATCAAACCAATCAATCCTAAAGGAAACCAGTGTTGAAAATTCATTGGAAGGACTAATGCTGAAGCTGAAACTCCAATACTTTGGCCCCCTGATGCGAAGAGCTGACTCATTTGAAAAGACCCTGATGCTGGGAAAGATTGAAGGCAGTAGAAGAAGGGGTCGACAGAGGATGAGATGGTTGGATGGCATCACCAAGTCTATGGACATGACTGTGAGCAAGCTCTGGAGTTGGTGATGGACAGGGAAGCCTGGCATGCTGCAGTCCATGGGGTTGCAAAGAGTTGGACACGACTAAGCAAATAAACTTAACTGAAAATCTAAATGTTTGGATTATTTCCCTAAATTGTCTCATCATTTCAAGATAAAGTATAGAAATAATGGTAATTTAAAAATTTTAACAATTCAGAAAAAGAAAAATGACAAGTGACCTTTGAAATTTTCCTTCTAGCCAGTGATACATATATGCCAAAGCGGCAATGTGATTTGGAGGCATTAAGTGAGCTTTGAGATGCTAAAGTTCTGTAAGCTCTCCTATATCATCTCCCAGCCCATCCATCACACATCATGTTTCTGAGATGCTTCTTATTGCCTTTATCTTATTAACCAGCATAATTCCTACTCACTTTTCAGATGGTTGCCTAAGTTTATTTCCTCTAAAGTACCTCACTGATCTATCACCCTGGTCCTATCACAGTACTCTGATTGACTGGATACTTTTTGTATTCCCTTTTAAAATGTAAGTTCCATGAAGGCAGGCACAGTATTATTTCTATGCTATTAGAGTACCAATAAGCAGGCACTAAGCTGTTGGCACAGAATAAATTCTCAATATAGTTTTTGACAAAATTAACAAAGGAATACATGTTTATTCTCCCACTCAAAACTTTTATGATGTACCACAAACCTTTAAGCAAGGAAAAGGAGATTTGTTGAAACCTCTGGGAACCACCATGGGGAGGCAGTCTCTCTGAAAGAATGTTTCTCAGATTTTCATTTCTATTGTGGTCTTTTCCTATGTCAAGAAAAATTGTAAAAGACTTTGAAATGGGTGAAACATACCTTTTATCATCTTTGAGCTATTTTAAAACTCTATGAAGATACAGAAAACAGATAGTAATACAAATGAAATGTTTAGTGGATTGCAATTGATTATTTCCCTATATATATATGGATCTGCTTTGCATCTTTCTTTTGGTTTTGTTTTATTTTATATTGGCACATAGTTGATTTACAATGCTGTTTTAGTTTCATGTGTACAGCAAAGTGATTCAATTATATATATACATAATTGATACACACACACACACATATATATATATATATATTCTCTTTTCAAATTATTTTCCCATTTAGATTGTTATATAATATTGACCAGAGTTCTCTGTGCTATGCAATAGGTCCTCACTGGACCATTTAAAATATATTAATGTGTACATGTCAATCCCAAACTCTCCAACTAACCTCCCCTTCAACCTTCCCCCCATCCCACTCCATAATCACAAATTTATTCTCTCAAGTCTGTAAGTCTGTTTCTGTTTTGCAAAGAAGTTCATTTGTATAATTGTTTTAGATTCCACATATAAGCAACATCATACAATATGCATGTTTGTAAGCACATTCAACATTCTCGATTGTTGGCATACATGCGTATTCTTTAAATTGTCCTTTGAACTTACTAATTTTCTCATTAACTAACAAATGTGACATAAGTTTGCATTTGTATGAGATTTATGACTTTATTCATTAAAAAGTATCCCATTTCCCCAATGGTTTATAATACACATTTTATAACAGGAAACTTACTATACAGTACTGCAATAAGCTTTTTTGTTTTTGAAAAGTATTCTTTAACACCTCTACCTGTAAATGGATTAAGTTTTAAACTCTTTAAATCTGTTCAACTTCAAATAAATGAAAGGTCAAAAAATATAAATATATTATCGAACACCTTTTTCTAATTATCACATAATAAGAAATAATACCATAAATAAAATGAGGTTGACAGAACAAATCTCTATCATTTTTAGCTTGTTTCTCATAGCAGTTTTATAATCACCTTTTTCTGACAAAAGAAGATAAGCACATATTTTTTAATGACAAAAGCTATTTAATCTTTTCTTTTTAGAAGGGACATTAATAATGTAGTTTCATAAAAATGAATGAAGGTTAAGATGTATGCCAACATCAATTTACAACTTCTGTTTAATTAATATTATTGCATGTTTTAATTTGAAGTGTGCTTTGCTCATCATCATAAAATATTTATTTTGTATGAAACCATTCAAAATAGTGCCTCTTGAGAGCAACAATTTATTCTGGGCTATGTCTATATATTTTGAATAAAATATTCAGTTTACAGAGGACTTTGTTAGTAGCTTCACTCACAATTAAGTTGAGCTAATTGTGGATTAGCTAATAATCCAAGTCTACTCTAAATAAATTACTTAGATATCAACTGACAGGAGACATAAATGGGATTAACTCCATTTATGACTGTGATTGATCTCCAGTTTCTATCAATTCTATTTTTCTATGTTATTTGAATCCACTCTCCTACTGATTTCAACAGCAACATCCTTATTCACGGTCCTTGCCGTCCTTGCTGAGACCACAGCAGTCATCTCCTATCTGGTCTCCATATCACTATTTCATCATCTTTTGCAATACAGCCAGAGTAGTCACCTCTTTAAATCAGCATTACATTCCCTTGTAATTCCTGATTTTACTTAACTTTTAGAAAACACAAATCTGGCAATGCTTATACCCTACTTAAAATGTTCCAGTGACTACTTTGGTCACTTTCTCCAACTCATCTCATACACTCTATATACTCTACCAACAGGGTTCCTTCTATAAGCAGTTTGCCTAAGCTTTCATAAACTCTGTATTCACTAGGCCTATTACATTCTAGGGAAAATTTCATGCAAAGATGGGCTTGATAAAGGACAGAAATGGTATGGACCTAACAGAAGCAGAAGATATTAAGAAGCGGTGGCAAGAATACATAGAAGAACTTCATGACCCAGATAATCATGATGGTGTGATCACTCACCTAGACCCAGACATCCTGGAATGCAAAGTCAAGTGCACCCTAGGAAGCATCACTATGAACAAAGCTAGTGGAGGTGATGAATTTCCCGTTGAGCTATTTCAAATCCTAAAAGATGATGCTGTGAAAGTGCTGCACTCAATATGCCAGCAAATTTGGAAAACTCAGCAGTGGCCACAGGACTGGAAAAGGTCAGTTTTCATTGTAATCCCAATTAAAGGCAATGCCAAAGAATGCTCATACTACCACACAATTGCACTCATCTCACTCACTAGCAAAGTAATGGTCAAAATTCTCCAAGCCAGGCTTCAGCAATACGTGAACCATGAACTTCCAGATGTTCAAGCTGGTTTTAGAAAAGGCAGAGGAACCAGAGATCAAATTGCCAACATCCGCTGGATCATTGAAAAAGCAAGAGTTTGAGAAAAATATTTACTTCTGCTTTATTGACTACGCCAAAGCCTTTGACTGTGTGGATCACAACAAACTGGAAAATTCAAGAGATGGAATACCCGACCACCTGACCTGCCTCTTGAGAAATCTGTATGCAGGTCAAGAAGCAACACTTTAGAACCAGACATGGAACAACAGACTGGTTCCAAATCAGAAAAGGAGTACGTCAAGGTTACATATTGCCACGCTGCTTATATAACTTATATGCAGAGTATTTCACACGAATTGACAAACTGGATGAAACACAAGCTGGAATCAAGTTTGTTGGGAGAAACATCAATAACCTCAGATACACAGATGACACCAACCTTATAGCAGAAAGTGAAGAAGAACTAAAGAGCCTCTTGATGAAAGTTAAAGAGGAGAGTGAAAAAGCTGGCTTAAAACTCATCATTCAGAAGACGAAGTTCATGGAATCCTATTCCATCACTTCATGGCAAATAGATGGGGAAACAATAGAAACAGTGAGAGACTTTATTTTCTTGGGCTCCAAAATCACTGCAGATGGTGACTGCCGCCATGAAATTAAAATATGCTTGCTCCTTTGAAGAAAAGCTATGACCAACCTAGACAGCAGATTAAAAAGCACAGATATTACTTTGCCAACAAAAGTCCATCTAGCCAAAGCTAAGGTTTTTCCAGTAGTCATGTATGGATGTGAGAGTTGGACTATAGAGGAAGAACTGACTCATTTGAAAAGACCTGATGCTGGGAAAGATCGAAGGTGGGAAGAGAAGGGTATGACAGAGGACGAGATGGTTGGATGGCATCACCGACTCAATGGACATGACTTTGAGCAAGCTCTAAGCATTGGTGATGGACAGGGAAGCCTGGCATGTTGCAGTCCATGGGGTTGCTAAGACTGACATGACTGAGTGACTGCACTGAACTGAACTGATTATATTCTGCAACAGCCCATATTCTCTCCTGTTCTAACTACTTCATGAAGTGAAGTGAAGTCACTCAGTCATGTCTGACTCTTTGCGACCCCATGGACACCAGGCTCCTCTGTCCATGGGATTTTCTAGGCAAGAGTATTGGAATGGGTTGCCATTTCCTTCTCCAGGGAATCTTCCCCACCCAGGGATTGAATCCAGGTCTCCTACATTGTAGACAGACACTTTACCATCTGAGCCACCAGGGAAGTCACTCATAGCCAATTCTTTGTGAAATTTCCCATGATAACTGCCTGACATAGACTCATTTTCCCAACTTTCCAAAAGAACTACTTCTATATGTGGTCCCTTCTGACAAGGCTTCCCAGGTGGTAAAAAATCTACCTGAAAATGCAGGAGATGCACAATATGTAGTTCAATCCCTAGGTCAGGAAGATCCCCTGGAGGAGGAAATGGCAACCCGCATCAGTATTCTTGCCTAGAAAATTCCATGGACAGAGGAGCCTGGTGGGATTGGGCGGTTGTTTATTTGTAATATTCTGACTCACTTGCCTGGATATTACTAGAAAATAATAACTCAAAAATATCTGACTATATTTTAAATGAAAAATTTGTTATAATTTTATGCAGTGAAATTAGATTACAATCGTGGTTATTAACAAACAAGAGTACTGAATAACTACTCAAATTTTCTTGGAAATGGACACATAATGTCAGAAGTAGAAAATGAGAAAATGATAGATTTATTCATTAAACATATTATCCTCAGGAGAATATTTAGGGAAAATTTTGTCAAATTATTAAAATTTTATTATATACAAAAAAGTAATTAATGCTATCAAATTTACTGAGACCTTACCATCTATCAGAGACCCAACATACAATGATCACTACTGGTCAGCTTCTTTCCAACATATTAAATTGAATCACATGAAAATGCCATTTTAGTAAGTTAAAACTACTTGTGAGTTCATAATTTCATATATCTCAAACTAATATTTTGGAAAATAGGTATAGAACTTAAAATATCAAAAGTAGAATGTCTCAGGTCCTTAAATATAGCGTAAGATGTGGATTAAGCAAAACAAGGAAGAAAAACAATTGTCATTTGAGATGGGGCCGGGGTGAAAATGCATTCAGAAAAGCTACAAATAAGCAGAAGGATTTCAGCTAATTCATGAAGTACTAAACAGTTTCAACAGACAAAAATTTTGGAAACTGCATTTCAATTCTATTGATAGATTCAGTTCAGTTCAGTTCAGTTCAGTAGCTCAGTCGTGTCCGACTCTTTGTGACCCCATGAATCGCAGCACGCCGGGCCTCCCTGCCCATGACCAACTCCTGGAGTTCACTCAGACTCGCGTCCATCGAGTCAGTGATTCCATCCAGCCATCTCATCCTCTGTCATCCCCTTCTCGTCCTGCCCCCAATCCCTCCCAGCATCAGGGTCTTTTCCAATAAGTCAACTCTTCGCATGAGGTGACCAAAGTACTGTAGTTTCAGCTTCAGCATCATTCCTTCCAAAGAAATACCAGGGTTGATCTCCTTCAGAATGGATTGGTTGGATCTCCTCGCAGTCCTAGGGACTCTCAAGAGTCTTCTCCAACACCACAGTTCAAAAGCATCAATTCTTCGATGCTCAGCCTTCTTCACAGTCCAACTCTCACATCCATACATGACTACTGGAAAAACCATAGCCTTGACTAGATGGACCTTAGTCGGCAAAGTAATGTCTCTGCTTTTGAATATACTATCTAGGTTGGTCATAACTTTTCTTCCAAGGAGTAAGCGTCTTTTAATTTCATGGCTGCAGTCACCATCTGCAGTGATTTTGGAGCCCAAAAAAATAAAGTCTGACACTGTTTCCACTGTTTCCCCATCTATTTCCCATGAAGTGATGGGACCAGATGCCATGATCTTCTTTTTCTGAATGTTGAGCTTTAAGCCAACTTTTTCACTCTCCTTTTTCACTTTCATCAAGAGGCTTTTTAGTTCCTCTTCACTTTCTGCCATAAGGGTGGTGTCATCTGCATATCTGAGGTTATTGATATTTCTCCTAGCAATCTTGATTCCAGCTTGTGTTTCTTCCAGTCCAGTGTTTCTCATGATGTACTCTGCATAGGAGTTAAATAACCAGGGAGACAATATACAGCCTTGATGTACTCCTTTTCCTATTTGGAACCAGTCCGTTGTTCCATGTCCAGTTCTAACTGTTGCTTCCTGGCCTGCATACAGATTTCTCAAGAGGCAGGTCAGGTGGTCTTGTATTCCCATTTCTCTCAGAATTTTCCACAGTTTATTGTGATCCACACAGTCAAAGTCTTTGGCATAGTCAATAAAGCAGAAATAGATGTTTTTCTGGAACTCTCTTGCTATTTTAATGATCCAGCGAATGTTGGCAATTTGACCTCTGGTTCCTCTGCCTTTTCTAAAACCAGCTTGAACATCAAGCAGTTCATGGTTAGAATTTTTTCAAAAATGGAAATGGGCAAGTCTCACTAAGGCTATTTTGAATGAAACAAATAGAAATATACTTAAATAAGCTCAACTAAAAAAGACTGTATCATGTACCATAAACCCTCACAAAAATCTGAAGATAAGAAACAAAATACTTTTGGGTCTGATGGGAATTAGAACTACAAACTGGAACAGAGGCTATGTAACCATATCTTGGGTACCAGTGTAAACAGACTGAGTTCTTTTTCAGCTCATCTACTCCATAATTGTGTCACCTGAAGTAAATCATTTACTTTCTTTATGCTTTAGTTTCTTCATCTTAAAATAGGGAAGTAGAGTTGTGAGAATTAAATGATGTCAATACACACAAAATGCATAGATAGTGCCAGGCATATAACATGCAGAGTGCATAGACTTTGCCAGGCATATAGTAAGTGCTACAGAAGAATTTACTGATATTATTCTTTCTGGGATGTGCTATTTTGCTTTTTTTGCCCCATTACTGGATTCCATCCACTCAACTTGCTTGTAACTCAAAATGAAAGCCTCCTGAATTGTCTTTAAGCATGGAACTGTTTTCTGTCAAAATAACATATTGGCCTGTGTTGAGTCCTATGCACATATCAAATCCTATTAGCCACAGATAGGAACTGAATGATATCCTAGGAAATAAGCTCAAATAGCAGAGAGTATGTCAGAAGATGTAACATAGCTTAACGGAAATAGGCACGTTTTAATCTGATAAAAGTATCAAAGATGATTTTGACTTTATACTAGTAGGTTCATGGTCAGTCATGTCTGACTCTGCGACCCCATGGACTGTAGACCACCAGGCTCCTCTGTCCATGGGACTCCCTGGCAAGAATGGGTTGCTATTTCCTATTCCAGGAGATCTTGGAGTAGGAAATGGCAGGAGATCTTCCTGACCCAGGGATCAAACCCACATCTCCTGAAGCTCCTGCATTGGCAGGCAGATTCTTTACCACTGAGCCCCTGGAAAGCCCATTATACCAGCACAGGCTGTCATAGTGTGAAGATGTGAAGTGAAGTGAAAGTCTCTCAGCTGTGTGTGACTCTTGCATGGACTACATAGTCCATGGAATTCTCCAGGCCAGAATACTGGATTGGATAGCCATTCCCTTCTCTAGGGGATCTTCCCAACCCAGAGATCGAACCCAGGTCTCCCTCATTGCAGGTGAATTCTTTACCAGTTGAGCCACAAGGGAAACCCAAGAATACTGGAGTGGGTGATGTGAAGATAAGGAGGCAAATTAAAGCCCAGTTCCAACGGTGACAGCTACTCTGCTGAGTTCAGACTCCATTCCATGGGTAATGGGGAAGCATCGAAGGCTTTCAGATTGTGTTTTAAGAAGATAAAAGGCTTTCTGATTGTGTTTTAAGATGATAATTTGAAATCAGTGTGGAGATAGAATTACGTAGTGCAGAGATAGGATTCAGAGGCAGGAGCACAGGATATAAATCTGGTGTGTGGTTTGACAAACACAGTCCAGTGCATTGAGAAATCAGTAATTATGGGGGAAACCAAGTTCTGTCACTTTACTTCTGTGTAAATATTGCTCATTTCTAAGATATTTATGAAAGCAATGTGTTCACTCTACCAGGATCTCAATAAAGATCAAATTGAAATATACACACATACATTCTGTGTGTGTGTGTGCATTTTGAAGACTTTCAAGTATAAGAAGATTGAAAGGCATTTATTAATATTTTTATGTAAAATTGACTCTCCAATAACATCAGTTCCCAAGGAAAGTGTTTGTTCTGTAATGTATTCAAAAGTGGTAACAGCCCAACCATCATTTATATTTCTACACTTAAAACCTAGATCCAGAAGATTTATAGCACAAGTACTAACTGAAAACAAATTTTCCCACTTCAACAAAACTTTTCACTTTCCCTCTTCCATCACCATAGTGATACATTTAGATTCTCAAGATAGATGATTCAAACTGGCAGAGTAAAAAGGAAATGTTTTGCAAAAAGAGTTGTGATTCAGCTGCAATGATTGCCAAATAAATTAGTTTATAAATCTTTAGACTTCAGCTTTAGTAAACCCAAAATATGCCCTGTTACACATAAGATTTATTTTGTTTCTGGGAATCTTTTTAAGCTTCTCAAATATGACTGATTTTAAAGCCATTTTAAGAACTTAAAAATTCAAAGGAAAATATCCATTCACTTCAATAGTTCTATTTCAAAGTTTGAATGTCATCATTATATTCTTCCCATTCTTCTGCATTTTCTTGAGAACAGTACCTCCACAATGTGTACTTTCTCCTCCATACTTAATTTCCTTCTACATCAACAGAATTATAAAACAAAGTGCTCAAGAAAAAAAATGAGCATGTTAAAGACATTTCCTTACGTGACCTTTTTAAAAACTTAGGTCAATTTTAGCATGTGCTGCTTGAATGTTTCAGGAGGCTAGCGGTTTGAAAATACTACAGGAATGATGTGTTTCTTTTAGAGCAGATGCTTTCATGGGTGGTGTATCCATGTCCAAGCTGATGTGACTGTTGGGTGCTAATGGAATAGAACCACTCACTTCTCTAGAGATTTCCCCCAGAGCAGCTTCAGCATGGGGAATATGCCTCACTGCCACTCCCAAGGTGACTTACAGTCAATGTCTGAGTGATATGAGTTACAAATGGGTATGGGTGGCTATTTTGCTTCAGGAGGAGAATAACTCTGTATGGGCTTTTTACTGCTTCAGAAACATCCCTTGGATAAAGCCAAGGTTTCACTTTACATGAGTCAATGTCTTCTCTTCCACTTCCCTATCACGCTTAACATCTTTGCTTGTCAACATTCCCTAGAAAGCACAGCTTCAGTAAAACTCAGGCACCAAATTCTATCTCCTAAGGTTCTGCTTTGAGGAAACTCAACCCAAGCCTCTTCATTCACAGGATACCTAAAGGATATCCTTTACGTGTAAAACAGATATGAAACATATACAGGAATACATACCCATTTCATTTGAAAGTTCTTGGAAGTCATAAGACTTTGTTAAAATTCAATTCAATGATTACTTATGAACAACAACTATAAGTACACAGTGCTTAGAAGTAAAATCTTTATTAGTAAATTAATAATGTGCATTATTACTCTGATCCTAGAAATGTCTCATTTTGATATAGGATGAATAAGAAAAAAAGTTATTTTAGTGTTCAGCTTACACAGAAATATGAAGCTAGATTAAGTACAAATTTATAGATCATGCCCCCGAGAGACCTCAATTTCACAATAATCAGGTGATCTTAAAAGATTAGTAGTAATTTCTGGCCATGCAGCCATAGTTCTGAGTTAAAATTAAACATTTTACTACAATGATTTCATGTATTTCATGGTCAGGAGAATGGTGTAGTGAGACTTAAAAAGTTATTCTTTTTACCACATCAGTAGTACTCTTCTCCTTAATCCTGAATGTTTTATAATAATCAATAGTTCATAGTTTCCAATCATTAACTCATAAATGAATTTTTGTTTAGTGTTTTGAGACATAAATTCAGGAAAGTGTTTTACAAAATTTATTTTTCTTTCCTTTTTGGAAAATGCTAGTGACCCTTGATTTGAAAGAGGGCATTGATCTTTCATAAAATTGCTATATAGATTTTGGTTTCAGTTTACAGGAAATATACTTTTTTTTAAATTTTTTTAAATTTTAAAATCTTTAATTCTTACATGCGTTCCCAAACATGAACACGCCTCCCACCTCCCTCCCCATAACATCTCTCTGGGTCATCCCCATGCACCAGCCCCAAGCATGCTGCATCCTGCGTCAGACATGGACTGGCGATTCAATTCTTACATGATAGTATACATGTTAGAATGCCATTCTCCCAAATCATCCCACCCTCTCCCTCTCCCTCTGAGTCCAAAAGTCCGTTATACACATCTGTGTCTTTTTTCCTGTCTTGCATACAGGGTTGTCATTGCCATCTTCCTAAATTCCATACATATGTGTTAGTATACTGTATTGGTATTTTTCTTTCTGGCTTACTTTTTTGAAATTGTGGATAATTAAGACTTATAGGACACGGGTTTGGGTAAACTCTCGGAGCTGGTGATGGACAGGGAGGCCTGGCATATTGCAGTTCATGGGGTCGCAAAGAGTTGGACACAACTGAGCTACTGAACTGAACTGAACTAAAGACTTATAGTGACTTAGCCAATATCATGAATTAGCTAGTGCTTTTAAGTATATGAATGCTTTGAATCGTTACAAAAATCCTTGTAAAAATTCACTAATACTTTGTCCATCTGATGCAAAGAGCTGATTGATTGGAAAAGACTCTAATGCTGGGAAAGATTGAAGGCAGAAAGAGAAAGGGACAACAGAGGATGAGATGGTTGGACGGCATCACCAACTCAGTGGACATGAGTTTGAGCAAGCTCCAGGAGACAGCTCAGGAAAGGGACACCTGGTATGCTGCAGTGCATGGGGGTCACAGGGTCGGACACAACTGAGCAACTGAACATAACAATAATAATTCACAGACATGGAGAACAATCATACGGATACCAAAGGGGAAAGTGGTGGGATGGGATGAATGGGAGATTGGGATTGACATATATATATTGCTGATACTTTGTATAAAGTAGATAACTAATGAAACTTACTGTACAGCAAAGGAAACTCTACTCAATACTCTAGAATGACCTACATGGGTAAGAAATTCCAAAATGAGGGGATATATGTAAACAGTACCTGATTCACTTTGCTATACAGCAGAGACTAACACAACATTGAAAAGCAACTATACTCCAGTAAAAATAAAAAATGAAAAGTCATTATTATCATTATATATATTATATACATAATATATATATACACACAAGCTATATGTATCAGAAAACAGAGGCAAAGAGGTGTTAAGAAACTTGCTGAAGGTAAGACTGTCTCACTCCAGAGTCTACATCTTTACCATTTACTCTGCACAATGCTTCACCTATTGCAAAGAAAAATTCAGTTATGATGAAAAACATACCCAAATAGTATTACTAAAGGTAGCATTTTCTATAGCTAACTGTAAAAATATAAGACAAAAGGGTAGCTTAAAAGTTATATTTATGTCAAAAACTTATATACGCTGGTTTTAATAGTGTAATATGTTGGTCTGGCCCTATATTTGTGTAATACTTTATAAATTATTACAAGCCTTAACTTTTATTCAATCTTGACTAAAAATGAATTCAAACAAGAGGCCACATGTCTCAATTCTTAAAGAGAAAAATTTTACTGAAAAATAGCAAAGCCATTGACACAAGTGATTTTGAAAGCACAGAGCATGTATTTAACCATTAGCTTTACTTTAGATTAATAGGTAAATATACACTACCTTTATTCTCGATCACATATGATAATATTTATAAGAAATCTGTCCACCTTATGGATATTGTCAATGCAAAGTTAAGCTTCTAATATCACTAACTTTTAAAAAGGGCAAAAATCTGTGATGTCATCTAAAAAGTATTGATCTATTCTTGAGACTATTAATTTATACAGTAAGAGACTACATTTATTAAAATTTGTTACAGAAAAGTTTCAAGTTATAAATCCTCTCTATCATAGGAAGTTGATTTTATTCACTAACCTTGTGAATGTTAACATACTGACTTTGACCTAATGACTTACATGTTAATTTAATTACAGGAAACTGTGCACATTCACTTAAAATAAGAGAAAAGCCTTTAAGTTTCTTCTCCCTGTTTAAAAAAAAAAAAAGAAGTCTATTTGATACGCTTAGCAAGTAAATCAGAGAAAGCAATGGCACCCAACTCCCATAGTCTTGCCTGGAAAATCCTATGGACAGAGGAGCCTGGTAGGCTGTAGTCCATGGGGTCATGTAGAGTTGGACACGACTGAGCGACTTCACTTTCACTTTTCACTTTCATGCATTGGAGAAGGAAACGGCAACCCGCTGCAGTGTTCTTGCCTGGAGAATCCCAGGGACGGGGGAGCCTGATGGGCTGCCGTCTATGGGGTCGCACAGAGTCAGACACGACTGAAGCGACTTAGCAGCAGCAGCAGCAAGTAAATAGCTCTCACAGGTTAACTTTAGAACCAAGGCAGAATCTTGATTTTTTCTATCTCAGAAAGACACTGAAAACCTAGAGGGTGACTTGAAATTAGTGATCTCATGATAGTGGCCACAAACTGTTTTCTTAAAGAATTGAAATAAGTAGAATTACATAATCTAGGAAAAAAAATACCCTCAGGATGAAGAATACTTACATATCACCTACTGCTCTAAATCAAGTCTACCTTTCATCTTTGTTAAAGATGCCATCCTAAAGGAGATCAGTCCCGGGTGTTCATTGGAAGGACTGATGCTGAAGCTGAAACTTCAATACTTTGGTCACCTCATGTAAAGAGTTGACACATTGGAAAAGACCCTGATGCTGGGAAGGATTGGGGGCAGGAGGAGAAGGGGACGACAGAGGATGAGATGGCTGGATGGCATCACTGACTTGATGGACGTGAGTTTGAGTGAACTCCGGGAGTTGGTGATGGACAGGGAGGCCTGGCGTGCTGCAATTCATGAGGTCACGAAGAGTCAGACACGACTGAGTGACTGAATTGAACTAAACTGAAAGATGCCCTGCTGCTCTTGATGCAGTCTAAGATTAACTTAGGCAGTTTGGCTATGTAAACACTCATTTAATTCTTAAAACCCTGTCTGTTGGGACTTCCCTGGTGGTCAGTGGCTGGGAATCTGCCTTGCAATGCAAGGGACACGGGCTCAATCCCTGCTCAGGGAACTGAGATCCCACATGTCACAGGGCAAATAAGCCTTCATACTCTGAAGCCCATATGCCACAACTAGAGAGCCTGAGCACCATCACAAAATTTCATGCATGATGTAATGATGATATCAATGCAGCCAAATAATAAGTTAACTCATTCATTAAAAAATTCCTATCTGTTAAGTATTGTTATTACTATTATGCTTCCCCTGTGGCTCAGATGGTAAAGAATCTGCCTGCAATGTGAGAGACCTGGGTTTGATCCCTGGGTTGGGAAAATGCCCTGGAGAAGGGAAAGGCTACCCACTCCAGTATTCTGGCCTGGAGAATTCCATGAACTGTGTAGTTCATGGGGTCACAAAGAGTTGGACACAACTGAGAGACTTTCACTTCACATTCTTTTATTATTGTTGCTTTACAGAAATGGAAACTCAGGTTATAACTATGAGTGGGGGAATTAGGATTTGAACTAAGACAGTCTGGTTCACAGTGTATCTTTTACATTTTACAGTTTTTAATAATATCGCTGTTTAAATAGTTGAAAGTCTCTCATGTTAAAAGGACAGTAGATTATAGTAAGAACAATTTATGCCAGCTCATCTCAGCTTTTGAACTAGATAGAACACAAAAGGAAGAGAAATGGTGATTTTTCTGGTCAGTCTGTTTTCCACTGAGAAAGCAGGATCAGTCCATTAGGGCAAGATTTACCAAGCTTGGTACAATTATTTGGGACTAGACAATTCTTTGTGATTGAGGCCCCTATGCATTTCAGGATACTTAAAATCATCCCTAGTCTCTGGCCCTTAGATGCCAGGAGCAACTCCTCAGTTGGGATAACTAAAAATAACATCCTCTGCAAATCAAAATCACCCTGGACTGAGAACCACCGCTTTGAAAACAAGGATAGAGAAATTTCTCTCTTGATACAAGGAAAAAAATACAAGAAGGTCTGAGGTCAAAAGACTACAGAATACTAAAACATATCAAAAAGGGAGAGGAAGTATGTAACCAGGAACTTGATTTTTAAAAGTACCAAATGTAACTGATACACATCCAAAAACAAACAAAAAGGATATTTTAAAAGGAAAAGCACTATATCCAGTTCCAATGTCTCATTTCTCTCTTCTACTCAACCACATCTAAGAATGACAAAGAATTCAAACTATATTTTCCCTACTGAGATATTGGGCTTTCCTAGTGACTCAGCTGGTAAAGAACATGCCTGCAGTGTGGGAGAGACCTGGGTTCGAACCCTGGGTTGGGAAAATCCTCTGTAGAAGGGAACAGCTATCCACTCCAGTATTCTGGCCTGGAGAATTCCATGGACTGTACAGTCCATGGGGTCACAAAGTGTTGGACACAACTGAGTGACTTTCACTTTCACTGAGTATAATTGACAAATAAAAGTTTTGCACATTTAGGTTGTACAATGTGACAATTTGATACACACATAGATTGTAAAAATTCAAAGGAGCTTTAAGAGTAGAAACTGTTGCAATAAATAAAGGTTTCAAATGGTGTATAACCACTGAAGAACAAAATAAGGCCTATCCCACCATCTCCCTCACACTCCATCTAGGACCGGAAGTGTATAAAAGTACCACCTCCCCATGAGGTGGCCTTGACAGGTGTCACTAGTTGATGGCAATGCTCTCCTGCCATCAGCTTAGATACAGACTCAGATTCCCCCTCAATACTGCATTCTAGGCAGGACCTGTCACTAATCAGAGTTGACATGATAGATGAAATCAATTTTTCATACCTGTTATATAGCTGTTTCTTTTGATATAGTCTTAGACTAACACAGCTATTCAGGCAATCATACAAAACTATTAACTCATGGTGAGATTGTCTTTCTACAAGATATGTAAGCATTTTTTGTTTTCATCTATGTTGCTATGAAGCCACATAAGCAAGTTCAGGATATTACGGAATTTTATCTTACTAGAGAAACTCTTATGTTTAGCTGCATTTAAGCCTATAGAGACATTTGAATCAGTCTGTCTTCCAAAAAAAAATTCCATTTGATATACAGCCTGAAGTCATCTAAAAATTTGACAAGAATTTTTTTCAAATAAATAGTTTCAACTCAACCGATTCTTGTTGCTTGGGAAATCTCACAATTTTATAACAAACCACCTTTGGGTACAACTGACTCAATACTCAATGAACAAACGTAAGCTGAGAGGGACTCTAACAATCTGAATAATTAGTTACTGCTTCCCTGGTGGCTCAGATGGTAAAGAATCCTACTGCAATGTGGGAGACCTGAGTTCAATCCCTGAGTGGGGACGATCCCCTGGAGGAGGGCATGGAAACACACCCCAGTAGTCTTGCTTGGAGAATCCCCATAGACAGAGGTGCCTTGAAGGCTACAGTCCATGGGGTTGCAAAGAGTTGGACTGTACAACTAAGCACAGCAAACATAACTTCCAGCCTATTTTTAAATTTTTATTTATCTTTTAATTAGCGGAAAATTGCTTTACAATGTTGTGTTGGTTTCTGTTGTACAACAACACAAATCAGTCATAATTATACAGATATCACCTCCCTCTTGGGCCTCCCAGGCTATTATTTATTTTCATGAATCTTTGTCAAAAGCTGATACCCATATATTGGCTTGGTTGAAAAGTTCATTTTGGTTTTTCTGTAACATTTGAACAAACTATTCAGCCAACCCAATACAATGTATCTGCCATATTTCCCTAATCGACTCTCAAGCACAAAAGCAACATTAATATAACATGACTCATTTTTAAGATACTTTTTAGTCAATCTAGTTCTTTACTACTTCCTCTTCTGAGGACTCTCAAACTACCCATTACACAAAGGTCTTTGGGAAATCATTATGTATAAACATGTGGAAAGGGATCTTCTACTTTCTTGAAATCTTTATCTCCCTGGAACTCCATTCTAAAAACTCTACAAAAGGCCTCCCACTACTTTGCTTGCTTTCTAACTTTGTGGGTTACCAGAAGGTTCTCTGTTAATGGGCTATCCAGCCATCCCATATAAACTAACATAAATGAGAAGTTGTTGATTAGACAACCTTCCTGTTGAAATCACCCATGATTTCTAATACCAGGGAAGTTTCCTAGGCCACCCTACCCAATATTGTACTCTTAGTGCTACAAAATCTTTTAGAATTATCTCTTCTCCCCTCTCTTTTTCCCTTCCTTTCCTACCTATCCTCTTCTATCTTAGAAACAAAAATCAAATTCTGTTTTCTCTCTCAACTGAACTGTATTTGCTTTGGCTCCAGGCCTCAAGATATTAGCCTCTATAAAGGCATTTTACTAAAATAGAAGAGGGTAAAAATCCATATGCCTACCAAGGAGAGAGGATAATATGAATGACTAAAATAAACTGGATGTCAATAAAAAAGGAATGCACATCCAATGAAATATGGCAACTGACATGTTACTTTGGTGTTGGGAAGCTAACAGGAACAGATTGTCACCATAGCAAACCGAGAAGGGCATGCCCAGTCTGGGGGTGGGGGGGCAGCTGGAATAGTTAAACTACGAAAAGTATTTGACATGTGAGCACACTGATCTGGCTTTTTAAGAAATCTGAATTCCAAAATTGATGTACAATTTAAAATACTGGCTTATTTTAATATCTATCATTCGGGTCATTATGTCTGTAGGCTGCTTAAGCCCCATGGGTAACCAGTGGGAAACCACTGTTCTAAACAAAAATGTGTCCTCCCATGATAATTCTGGTGCCAGCTGTTAAGCACATAAAATTTTCACAAACACTCACATTATCAACATTTTAAAATTCCAGAGAAAGCAGCTCACAGAAAACAGCTAGTAATTTGTGGATTTTAAAACCTACCCAAGAAAAAGCCAATACAAAAAAAGGCCATAGGATTCCCAATTTTGATTCATTCAATTCAGCTTATTTTACAGGGAGGTAACGTTCAGTTTTCTTTGGAGGGACAGATCAATCATTACCATTGTTATCATAAAGATTCATTGGCCTTGAGGTGAAGCACTGAAGCAAATTGACCACTCCTTCCTGACTTTTTGGTTGCTATTTTTCTCAGTAGTAGAAGTCATTGCTGTGCATCTATCTTGTCTCTATTAGAATTGCTGCTTAAAAAGCAAACAGCTTTTAACTGTAAAGTCATGATTCAATAACCTAATGTGCAATTACCTGTCACTATCACACAGAACTACAGCCTTTCAAATACACAAAGAAAGCTAAAAGATGCTCTATAGTACCTTTTAAAAGATACTTCTTTCGCTTATTCTCTTATTCTGTGCGTTTCTACATTTCTCTTCCCTTTCAGCACTCACTGTGTCTTGTATCTTTTCTCTTATTTAGTCAGACTCTTTATGGCGTGAAAGGAGACAGAATTCATTTTACTATAGTTCTCTGAACACTACTTTGATCTTCCTAGAAGAAAGCCATCTATGATTTTAATAAATGGGCATATTATGTAACTGGAATGAACATTTTCTAAAACTTCTATATAATTTATAACAGTCTCTCATCACAGGTCAAGCCTAAGTCAACACTGAAAAACTCGATATTTTTTTAAAACCACATTAAAGATGATTTTGTACAGCCAGCGCTGCTTTTTACCTGAGAGCAAAAATGAAGGCAAAGTCACAGACATATCTGAGTCTGCAAGAGAAAAATTGAATTTTGTATCATACTACAATTACTTAGAGCCATGCTATTTTTATATCTTCCTCCCCAAAACTGCTTTGCATTTTTAAGCATGCTGATTATTTTTATAGCTAATAATAATTATAATCATCATAATGACAAAAGTCTTAGGCAGCAAATGAAAGATAAAGTTAACTACTAAACTCCTGGAAAGGGAATGGGTTGTTTCTAGCTAAGAATTAAGGAAAGATTTGCTATTAATAACACATTTAACACAACTGTGAGTATTTTCATGCCTACCTACACAATGCCAAGAGAAAAGGCAAGCCAAAGAAAACTCCAGTAATAAGGCTAAATATCATTAAAGGCACTTTTATGTTCAACATTTTGCCAGATTTTTGCAAATTTCTGTGTATGTGATAAGATCAAATGTATTAACAGAAAACCATTACAGTTTTTTCTTAGCTGAATAATATGGAGATAAATTTAAATAAATAAAAAGTAGGTTTGGTGACTCTAGGTCTGCTCGGCTCTAGACCTTCAGAAATTTCATTTTCCAATCCCCCTAGTCAATTCCCTGGTGTCAGCTTTGTGTCCTAGTTGAACTCCTAAAGATTCCATCTAGTGTTTGGGTCCTTACAATGCATAGTACCTGACAAGAGAATGAATCCTAATTATTGTCGCACTTCAAAGGGGAGTCCTAGTGGTTTTGGAGGTTAATGTGCCGGAGTAAAGCCCACAGCTATTTAAGCAGAAGTTATTAGTGCTGTAGTATAATGGTCTGTCAGTATTTGTCTGGTCCTAGCCTCCATCCATCTGTTCAGAATCCATTTCCAACTCTACAGAGGCCATCCTGAGCCTCTCCCAGAGATAATTAGAAGGAACTGGTCAGTATTCCAATAACTCCCACCCTTCAGCAAAGTAGTTTGGGAGATGTGATTAAAAATAGCTGTTCTTTTTCCTGATCCAAGGACTAAATCCCTGTTCATGGGATTAAGACCCTTGTCTACCATCAAGGTTCCCAGACGTAAACAAATTTCCTGGAGCTTAAAATGTTACTTGCTGCCAAATGTGTCTCCTGTCATGTTGCGCTAACCTGCCAAGAATGCCACCTGCCTGCCTGTCTGTTGCTGGACTTCCTTGGTGACAACAATTGACCTAACCTCACTTCCCATCTAAAGGCGCTGGGTAGCTCTGATTCCCAAGATAGCTCATCTCACAATCAGTAAGAGAGTCTAGACACTATCATCTAAGGAAATTTTGGCATTTAATTTGTAAGATGGAGCTTAAACATATTTTGATTTAGAAGTCATGACTCCCAAACTGGCCTATATTTGCTATGTCAGGCTGACTCAGCAACAACCCAAGGAAGAGTACACTCCTAGTACATAATTGATTTTTAAATGTATACACCTTGTTCATTATCTTGTTATAAAGCAACAAGGCTTTCCTTTTATGGAAGTATGACTAGCATTTTGAAATGTTTATATCTATTTTGAAGAAAAGGCTGATTAGCCATTAGGATAGATACATACATACATTTTATATATATATATATATTTACAATCTCTATAAATGTTCCTACAAAATAAAAATGCATGGATGGATTCCATAAATACAATTAACAAATTGCAATGAGTTTTGGAAACACACGCACAGCCTCCTGAAAACGTTACTATCAGGTCAGATAAACAGGACACTATCCTATGCTGTCCTCTGCTGCCATCAGGTGGATAATACAAATAAGACCGCAGCAATTTAGAGTAATTTACCTGCTTCAGAATGTATGTGACCTTACATCCCAGTGTTCCTTGAGACAGGATAGATTTGTACTCCTCTCAGCATAGTCAGTAATAGAAACACACCTTTTCTTTCCCTCAAAACATCCTTAGCTTAGATGATAATTCATAACATTAATAAACAGAGGCTTGGCCTACCAGACACTTCATCCAGCCATTGCTTGCCCTACTCATCCAACCTCCTTTGCTCATTACACTCTAGGGTACATTGGCCTTGATGTTTGGAAATAAAATTCCTTCCGTTTGTCATTCTCTAATCCAGCAGGATCCTATGGGGCCTTCCCAGGACAGACCCCTCCCCTATATCCTCTGCTGTAATTCCTCTTTTAAGCACCCAGATAATAGTATCTCATGCACATTTCCTGAGTTTTTCAGATGCTTAAAAAATCACTACAGTTAGTAGTGAAGAAATTAACTACTTGATGATCATGAGCAAAGTAGACCCTGAACCTACTGGAGCCTAAGGGTTGATAATGTGAACTGCTCTGTTATCTCAACATCAACCCATCAGAATTGTGCAGGAGCTGATCATACACCCTACAAGCCCCTCCCTCACCTTGGCTTTAAAAATGCTTTGCTGAAACCCTTCATATACCCTGTGACCGACCCTGACCTCCAATCCACTTTCTCCTTGTATGGTCCTGCAGTAAAACTTTCTCTGCTTCAAACTCCAATGTTTTGGTATTTGGCTTCACTATACCTCAGGCATATGAGCAGCTTGCCATCCTGTAACGATTCAGATTTCAGCCGAAAAGTGTGACTACCTTCTCTACACTCCAACTTTGCTATTACCTGCCTTGAATTCAACATATCTCATTAGGCCCCGTCACCTTATTCATGACAGTCACTTAAAGAAGACCCAGATTCCAGAATATATTTCATCTCTCATACTCCAATCTTCATAAAACAATTAGGGTTACCACTGTTACCATGAGTCAAAGTGGACCGGCAATACTTCCTAAGTATGCCTGTTATTCTGGACTACATATCAGTGGTATCCCATACAGTTTAAGAAATGCCCTAGTTGGATTCTTTCAGTTCAGTTGCTCAGTCGTGTCCGACTCTTTGCGACCCCATGAATCACAGCATGCCAGGCCTCCCTGTCCATCACCAACTCCTGGAGTTCACTCAAACTCATGTCCATTGAGTCGGTGATGCCATCCAGCCATCTCAACCTCTTTCGTCCCCTTTTCCTCCTGCCCCCAATCCCTCCCAGCATCAGAGTCTTTTCCAATGAGTCAACTCTTTGTATGAGGTGGCCAAAGTGTTGGAGTTTCAGCTTCAGCATCAGTCCTTCCAATAAACACCCAGGGCTGATCTCCTTTAGAATGGACTGGATGGATCTCCTTGCAGTCCAAGGGACTCTCAAGAGTCTTCAACACCACAGTTCAAAAGCATCAATTCTTCTGTGCTCAGCTTTCTTTAGGACAATCCAAAAGATTGTGTATCTTTCTCCTATCCCTAGTCAAGTTCTAAAACTTTCATTGTACCCTCTGAGATACATGGTTCACCATCAGCCATTGCTGTCATTTACCACCCAAGAAGATTTCTCAAATTTCTCAATAATTATTAATACAAACCCCCAGCTGCAATTACCATTGGGCTTCTCTGGTGGCTCAATAGTAAGAAGAATCCACTTGCAATGGAGACATGGGTTTGATCCCTGGGTTGGGAAGAACCTCTGGAGAAGGAAATGGCAACCCACTCTAGTGTTCTTGTCTTGGAAACCCCATGGACAAAGGAGCCTGGCAGGCTACAGTTCATGGGGTTGCAAAAGAGTCAGACATGACTTAGCGACTAAACAACTACCACCACCACAACCTGAGTCATTTCTGTTTCTAGAAATACCTTGACACATTATCAACAAAGGAGGTCAGTGAAAATGTTACATGTTAGTGTGAATTCCCTGGCAGTCCAGGGGTTAGGATTTGGCATCTTCAATGCTGTATCTTAGTTAAATCACTGGCCAGGGAACTAAGAACCTGAAAGCTGAGTGGGGATGGCAGAGTTAAAAAAAAAAAAAAGATGGTTTTATTTTACTCCATTAACATGGTTACATGTTACTAAGGAAGGAAGAATATTTTATAAACTATTACTTTTTGCTTGGATTATTAAATAGCCTCTACATTTGTCTTCATGTTTCTACCTTTGTCTTCATAGAATTTATCTTCAACGCTATAGCTGCAGTAATCCTTCAAACATAATTTAGGTAATTTCTTTTGGGGGAAGAAAAAAGACATGTAACAATTTCCATTTTTACTCAGTGAAAAGCAAGTCTTTAAAGTGATTTATAAAGCCCTTAGCATTTTACTGTACCCCTCATTCTCTTCACCCCTGCCACTGGCCCCCTTAAATGTCACTTGAAGGCCTCACAAAAATCACAAATTATCTTCCCAGGTGGCTCTTCCCTCAGCTTGAAATGTATTTATTGACCATTCACATGGCAACTCAATCATGACTTTGAAGAACTGGCTCACGTCCCCCTTTTAAATATGTTCTCCTAAGTCTTCTATGAAAAACTTCAACCATGACAAGTATTTTATTTACCATTAATGTGTCTCCATTTTCTCTTTTGCCAGAGCACATTTTAAAATCATTTGCTGTTTACTTCTATACCTTGCTAGAATGCAAACCCTGCAAATACAGGTATTTTCATCTAGCTTGCCACAAAGGTATCCCAAGCTCAGAAAACAAAGTCCAAGATATTATAGGCATGAAATAACTATTTAAATGGAATAATGTAACATTTTTTAAGCTAATTTTAGTTAGCCCATGCAACCGTAAATATAACCTTAACTCACTGATTTGTTCTTTCACCTTTTGAATATTATAGTCAATCCTACCAATCACAGATAAAAATGTAGTGACACAGAGATCAAATTCTGGGGTCTTTGGCTGTGCTTTACATGGCTGGCACTGTGTTTCTAAGCTTTGTATTTGAACATCATTTCCCTGGTAGCTCAGCTGGTAAAGAATCCACCTGCAATGCAGGAGACCCTGGTTCAATTCCTGGGTTGGGAAGATCCCCTGGAGAAGGGACAAGCTACCCAGTCCAGTATTCTTGGGCTTCCCTGGTAGCTCAGATTGTAAAGAACCCACCTGCAATGCGGGAGACCTGGATTTGATCGCTGGCTTGGGAAGATGCCCTGGAGGAGGGCATGGCAACCCATTCCAGTATTCTTGCCTAGAGAATCCCCATGGACAGACGAGTCTGGTGGGCTACAGTTCATGGGGCTGCAAAGAGTTGCACACAACTGAGTAACTAAACAAACAAGTAAACATACATATTTTTTCAAATGAACACAGTCCCCATCAACCCATCTGTCTTAATTTGACACTGATTTTCTGAAATCATTGACATTGACTTTTTTCTTTTTAAACTGTTGGGCCCATGTACATATTTAAGTTGGTAAACTGAGCTTTAGATTTATACTCCTAACAGAGGGATCAGAGAAGACAGTGTCCTAAAGCACATTCAGGTGATATTCAAGCCTTTAGCATGCTTTCTTAAAGGGCAAGTAGAGGTCAGTGTTTATCCCATATAGGACCAATTCTATAAATAAAGCAAAAGCATTAGCAAAATATCATAGCTATGGCTTCTAAGTCTGCAAACTTCTTGAACATTGAGTCTGTATCTTATTTTCCTGTGAGCACTTGAGAGACCCTAGAAATATGTAACAGACCTATGCTGCCTCATTCACCACTGTACCCCCAGCGCCTAAAACTAGCCTTGCATGTGAAAGATGCTACACTTGTTGAATTAAGGGGAAAATATATCAAATGAACAACTTATGAGTGAGTATCCTGAAGGAGATGGAATGTCTTTTTTACTCTGCCCCCAAATTGTTCTCCTATCATCCTTTCTCAATTCCTAGAAATACTTTGACACTTTTTGCAAGAGGAGTTCAGTGAGAAAGTTACCTGTTACCTGGAGGAATATCTTATAAGCTTCTGTTTCTTATTAACACAAAAGTAAGGGTTAGCTTATCTGATTAATTCACTGTCACAGTAAATGGCAGATAAAAGTGCTGTGATAGGATAGGACACGGCTCAAACACGTTTGATGAAGATACTGTGAAGAGGGTAGGTGGAGGATGGAGTCACCCTAGAGAATTCTACTGGGACAAGAGAAGGGGTGAGTCAGATGTGGTACCCGGAGACAGCGTGGAGTGGCCGAGTGGATAAAGTCAGGAGTGGCAGCTGGAAAGAACCACTTCAGATTTTTCCAGATCTGCTTTGTTTCTTGCTTATGCTGAAACCGATTCACCTAAATTCTACTCACAACTTTGTTTTTCTCTGTGATAAATTATTCCTCAAGAGCCAGAGAACCACAGCAGACTATTTTACCAGGCTTGGCACCCACATAGACGTACTCAATAAGTGCCTCGAGTCTCGTTAAATAAGTCATTTGAATGTTTGGTTCGTTTGTTTTAGTAGGTGCCAGATAAACACGTTTTGTTTTGGTGAGGATTAATTGAGATGTTGTCTGTACAGTTAGCATGGTGCTGGGCACAGAGCAGGTTCTCAATAAATAGTAGCTATTCTTAGTACTGTAATATTTTTTCTATTCAAATGCCTTCTTATATTGAATTTCCCATCAGGTTTCTAAATGAATCCCCATAATTCTGTATATATTAAGAAGGACATGAAAGATTGCCCTTTTTCCTTCTGGTTTTTGGCTTCTCTTTGCTTTTTTGTTTTATTATAGTATTTAGAGGAAATTAAACTCTGTCATGATCATGATAAGCATATGAGACGCAAAGAACAAAAGTAAAGGACAGTTCAGCCTTGTTCTTCTAAGACCACACCAAAGGTCAGGTATTGTAGAGAGACAGGGGGAACCTCCTTCCTTTAAATACGTTACAGATAGTGCCCCAAGTTCTTCAGTGTTCACAGGGTAGCTGTCCAAAAGAAATATTTTAGGAACACACTAAGCAAAAATACTTCAACAAAATCAATCTCTATTATTTCTAAGTCTTATTCTAAAAGAAATTTTCACTTTTTAAAAATCAAATAAATATGTACTTATGAAAGTCTAGATTTTGGATCTCAAAAAATTCCACGTGAAATAGTTAATTTTATTACCAAAGAAATTTTTATCAAACTGAGCATTATCTTCCATTGTATAGAGAAAAATGTCCAGTATAAAGAATGATTATTGAAAATTTCATTTTAATTATACCTAGTATATGACAAACTAACAAACTGGATGTTTAGTTTATGAAGAATTTAATATATGTATAAATCAAAGACTTTATAATTAAGAAAATGTATTATTTGATAGAATGACTATATTTAAATATATACTCCATCTTTGTTCTGCTAATAATCTCACACAGAATCACTATGGGTACTCTGACGTCAAAGAGGAATTGCTAAGCATTTTGTTCCCTTCAATGGATAAATAATTTCATTAGCTTTAATTAGGCATTTGTCTCAGCCTTTTACTACAATGATGAATGCATAATTACTCAACAATCAACATCAAAAATCACTGTGATCTTGGTTTTATGAAAAATACAAAGGTTCCTTACTTTGGGAGGGAAAGAAAATCCTATTTAAGGGAACTTATGTCTGTGTAGTACTTGATTATGGCAAATCTAAAGATAAGACAATTTATAAGTAAAAGACTTGCTTGGTTTTAGTGATGCTTGATCCATATTTGGTTAAATTTCAGTGAGTTTATGTTTATATCCCTTGCCAGTGTACTGAGTAAAGGCAATCATGTTCCTTGATCTAAAGAGTTAAGATCAAGAAGACGAGAAAGGAGATGAGAGCAAGCTGAACAGGAGGTAGAGGCAAGGAGTGAAGACTATTAACTCTCCTTTCCTGTTTCCTTCTTCTTGTCCTTCACCCACGATCACTGGCAAGCACCCAGTCATTCCTTTATTACATTTCTATATGTTACTTGGAAGAACTACTTCCACTTAGGGAAACACTTGCAATTTCCAAGATTAAAAAAAAAATTAAAATGTGTGATAGGATATGGAGATTTGAATGAGATGCATAAAGAGTACATTTTCTTAAAACTGCCTTCATGGGTGTAAAATGTTCCAGCATATACATGGAGGGTTGCTTTACAGACATTTTTTTAGCATCTAACTAGATTTCGGAATGAGGGAAAGAGATAAAAAGACAATAAGAAGAGCCGGAACTAAACAAATACCATTAAGAAACAAAGAAAAGAAGAAAATTAGCAGTATTTCTAAAGTGAAATCACAAATGATTGAGAAGTAATTCGATCTGTACAATGACAAACAAGGGGGAGTGCAGAATGACGCAGGAACAGGTATCTAGGTGATCACTGATACCACTAACTGAGAAGGGGATAACTGAGCCGGAGAGGGAGATTGATCACTCTGTTTGGCACATATTACTTTACAGTCTGACATCCAGATGTGGTGCTATAATGTGCAGTTAGGACCAGCAACCCTGAGCCTAAGAAAGAGACTGGTGCTCCAGTCATGGGTCATCAGACCACATGGACGACATTAGTGTGGACTCCATAGTAGGCACTGCTGTTTGGGCTTCAGCTCAAGAGAGGCTGAATAGAAGGGCTCCCTGGAAGTAACTGAAGTTGCTCAGTCGTGTCCGACTCTTTGTGATCCCATGGACTGTAGCCTACCAGGCTCCCCAGCCCATGTAATTTTCCAGACAAGAGTACTGGAGTGGGTTGCCATTTCCTTCTCCAGAGGATTTTCCCAACCCAGGGATCGAACCCGGGTCTCCTGCACTGCAGGCAGATGCTGTACCATCTGAGCCACCAGGGAAGCCCTCAGTATCATTCTTTAATAAAACACCACCAAAATACAAACAAATTTACTTGAAAAGGATTGTAGTAAGGATTCAAACTGATTCATATATATTCTTATATATGAAATTCTAATTTTATTTGCATTATATCTTACTACAAAAATGGTTCTGCAGTTTAAAATATAAGATTAAAGTGTGGACTCCATAAAAAGTTAGTATTTCTATGTTGTTTGGTTCCACCCACTATTAGCATGTATTTACATTTAAAGTCAGTCATTCCCTCTTGGTAATCTTTTTTAAGGATATTAAATCTATATTATAGGTTTTATTTACTGATATTTTTAATGGCCAAATCTTAACTTTATTTAAAGATTTCATTGTCTTTGTACTTAAAAAAGGACTTCACAAGTTTGAAATCAGTGATTTTACTCTATGATTTCTTTTAATATAATTGTCTACATTTGCCTCTTCAATCCACCTGAAGTGAATGTTTATGAATGTACAAGTAATGGTTTAATACTCACTCCAAACCTCTTCTCCCTGAACTTTTTCCAAAATAATTTATCATCACCATTTATCAAATATCCCCTTCTTTCCCAATTTTTAATACCACAAATCAATAAATAATACTTTTTCTGCCAAGACAGCACAAGAAAATGTTAAAAACTTCCATCTATATAGGACTTATAAATCAGTAACATTATGAATAGCAGAAAGTAAGTAGGAAAATAACAGATCACAAAAGAACATATACAAGAACAATAAATAGGGGGAAAATCAGCCTCTCTTCACAAATAAATGTTCATGGATTGGATAAATTAACTTCCTTAAAATGTCCCTATCTACCAAAGTGATTGAAAGATTCGATGTTATACCCATTAAAATTGCAATGGTATTCTTTACAGAAAGAGAAACAAAAATCCTAAAATTCATATAGAATCACAAGAAACCCTGCATGGCCAAAGTACAATAAAAACCTTGAGATAGAAGAACAAAGCTAGAAGAATCACACTTCCCAATTTTATCATGTGTCATAAAGCTACAGTAATCAAAATCGCATGGTGCTAGAGTAAAAGCAGACATACAGACCAAATGGAACTTAACAGAGAGCCCAGAAGTAAACCTAGGCATATTCAGCAAACTCATTTTTCACAATGGTGCCAAGCATACACAATGGGGAAAGAGACTCTCTTAAATCAGTGATGATGGGAAAAGTGGATATCTCACATCATACTACTACTAATAATAACAATAATAAACTCGAATTAAAGACTTAAATGTAAAAATAGAAATTGGGCTTTAAATTTAAGGCCTAAAATTCCTAGAAAAAAAAGCTTAACATTGGCATTGACAGTGATTTATAGAATATGACATCAAAACACAGATAACAAAAGCAAAAATACAAGTGTGATTGTGTCAGATTAAAAAGCTTCTGCACAGCAAATGAAACAATCAGCAAAATGAAAAGATAATCTATAGAATGGGAGAAAATATTAATAAATTGTGTATCTGACAAAGGAATAACACCCCAAATACAAAAAGAACACCTACAATTCAGTAGCAAACATTAATTCCAAAATGAGCAAAGGAACTGAATAGACATTTATCCAAAGATGACAAATACCAAACATGTGAAAATGTGTCCAACATCCCAAATCACTAGGAAATGCAAATCAAAGTTACAATGAGCCATTTTATTATCTTGTACCTGTTAAGATGGGTACTAAATTAACAACAAATTTTGGAAAGAATGGGTAGAAACTGAATACTTGTTCACTGTTGGTGGGACTGCAAACTGAAAGAGAGTATAGTGTGTGCATGTTAAGTCGCTTCAGTCATGTCTGACTCTGTGACACTATGGACTGTAGCCCACCAGGCTTCTCTGTCCATGGATTCTCCAGGCAAGAATACTGGACTGGGTTACTCTCCTCCAGGGCATCTTCCCCACCCAGGGATGGAATCTGAATATCCTGCAACTCCTGAATTGGAGGCAAATTCTTTATTGCTGAGCCACTGAGGAAGCCTGGTGTCCTTAAAACAATAAAAATGCAACCATATCCCACAATCCCACTAAGTATTAATACTTATCCAAAATAACAGAAATCAGAGTTTCAAAAACATATTAAGACCTCCATGTCATTGCAGCACTATTCACAATGGCCAAGATGTTGAAATAATCTAAATGTCCATCAATGGATAAAGAAATTGGAATATTCTTCCATGAAAAATGAAATTCTGCCCTTTGTTACAATGTGGATGACCCTGGAGGATATTATGCTAAATGGAACATGTCAGACACAAGAGGACAAATACCACTTTTACAAGGAATCTAAAATGATAAAACTCATCAAAGAGAGAGTAGAATGGGGGTTTCCAAGGGCTGGGAATTGGAGTATACAGGGAGATACTAGACAAAGAGTATAAAGTTTTGTTTACAGAAGATGAAATCCTAGAATTTACAGCATATTGCCTATAGTTAACAATGTATTGCATACTTAACAATTTTCTAGGAACAAAAATCTGATGTTAACACTTCTTATTTTTAAATTTATAAATATAAAGCGAGAAGAAATTTTTACAGATGTGTATGTTTCTGGCATAGATTTGTGTGGTGCTTTCACTAGTGTAGAATTAGTTCCAAATTAAAAGTTTTCTACATTATGCACAGCTTTTGTAAGTCAAAAAGTCAATTAAAATTCAGTCATTTAATCCAATAAGTTGCAATTCAAGGAAAGGATATATTTGGAAGACTATCATAATGGCAAAGAATTTTAAAATAGACAAATACCTACTCTTGTTAAACATGTGAAAACAAAAATGTTACTGGTATACATATAAATTTCTACATTATTTCTGGAGGCAACTTGGTGATATGTATCAAGAATGCTTATTATTTCTAATCTAGCAATTAAATTTCTTGGAATTAATTGCCAATGACAAATTGAATATAAACACAAACATAAATATACACGGCGATGTATGATAGCATGATTTATACATTATTAAGAACTTCAGGCAATTCAGTTCAGTCAGTCCTGTCTGACTCTTTGTGACCCCACTATAGCACACCAGGCTTCCCTGTCCATCACCAACTACCACAGCTTGCTCAGACTCATGTCCATCTAGTTGGTGATGCCATCCAACCATCTTATCCTCTGTCATACCCTTCTCCTCCTGCCTTCAATCTTTCCCAGCATCAGGGTCTTTTCCAATAAGAACTTGAAACTACTACATATTCAGGACTAGATAAATGTTTAAGTGAGCTTTGGATTTAGATAAATTCTGTTGACATTTTGAAGATATTAAAATAACTTTAATAAATTTGTTAACAGGAGAAATATTGTAAATATTGTTCAGTTTCTAAGTCATCTCCAACTATTTGCAACCCCACATACTGAATCACGCCAGGCTTCTCTGTCTTTCCCTATCTCCCCGAATTTGCTCAAATTCATGTCCACTGAGTCAGTGATGCTATCTGACCATCCTCTGCCACCCTCTTCTCCCTTTGCCTTAAATCTTTCCAACATCAGGGTCTTTTCCAGTGAGTCAGCTCTTTGCATCAGGTGGCCAAGGTATTCAAGCTTCAACATCGGCCCTTCCAATGAATACTCAGGGTGGATTTGCTTTAGGATTGACCACTCTGATCTCCTTCTTGTCGAAGGGACTCACAGTCTTCTCCGGCACTACAATTTGAAAGCATCAATACTTTTGTACTCAGCCTTCTTTATGGTTCAAATTTTCACATCTGTACATGACTAGGAAAAAAACATACCTTTGACTAGATGGACCTTTGTCAGCAAAGTGACATCTCTGCTTTTTTAATATGCTGTCTCGATTCAGTTCATCGTAGCTTTTCTTCCAAGGAGCATCTTAATTTCAGGGCTGTAGTCACTGTCCACGGTGATTTTGAAGCTCAAGAAAATAAACTTGTCACTGCTACTTTTTCCCTTTCTATCTGCCATAAATTGATGGGACTGGATGCCATGATCTTGGTTTTTTGAGTGCTGAGTTTTAAGCCAGCTTTTCCACTTGTAGATATTGTAGATATCTGTGTTGGTTGTGTGTGCTCTGTCATGTCCACCTCTTTGCAGCCCCATGGACTGTAACCCACCAGGCTCCTCTATCCATGGAGTTCTCCAGAAAGAATACTGGACTTGGTTGCCATTTCCTCCTCCAGGGAATCTTCCCAGCTTCAGGATTGAACCCACGTCTTTGACATCTCCTGCCTTGGCAGGCAGATTCTTTATCATTGTGCCACCTGGCTATTTTTTTCTAAAATGAAAACTTTTAGAACAGATATGCTAAATTTTACTATAAACACGTCTTATTTTACACGAGTTGGAATTTATCATAAAAATAAACAAAGAAAAGTTCAAGGAGTTTCCCAGTTAATAATTTTTTGCCTAAGGTATTTTACACGCTCTTTTTGCCACAGAATTTCTGCTCTGCCCCTGTCCCCTTAAACTCTCAGGCCCAGTAGCTCAAATAAGTTAAATTCATCTGTCTGCACTTGTTTTATTTTTTAATATAAATTTATTTATTTTAATTGGAGGTTAATTACTTTACTATATTGTATTGGTTTTGCCATACATCAACATGAATATGCCACAGGTATACACGTGTTCCCCATCCTGAAACCCCTCCCTCCTCCCTCCCCGTACCATCCCTCTGGGTCATCCCAGTGCACCAGCCCCAAGCATCCAGTATCATGCATCAAACCTGGACTGGCAATTCATTTCATATATGGTATTATACATGTTTCAATGCCATTCTCCCAAATCATCCCACCCTCTCCCTCTCCCACAGAGTCCAAAGACTGTTCTATACATCTGTGTCTCTTTCGCTGTCTCGCATACAGGGTTATTGTTACCATCTTTCTAAATTCCATATATACGTGTTAGTATACTGTATTGGTGGTTTCCTTTCTGGCTTACTTCACTCTGTATAATAAGCTCCAGTTTCATCCACCTCATTAGAACTGGTTCAAATGTATTATTTTTAATGGCTGAGTAATACTCCATTGTGTATATGTACCACAGCTTTCTTATCCATTTATCTGCTGATGGACATCTAGGTTGCTTCTGTGTCCTGGCTATTGTAAACAGTGCTGTGATGAACACTGGGGTACACGTGTCTCTTTCAATTCTGGTTTCCTCGGTGTGTATGCCCAGCAGTGGGATTGCTGGGTCATAAGTCAGTTCTATTTCCAGTTTTTTAAGGAATCTCCACACTGTTCTCCATAGTGGCTGTACTAGTTTGCATTCCCACCAACAGTGTGAGAGGGTTCCCTTTTCTCCACACTCTCTCCAGCGCTTATTGCTTGTAGACTTTTGGATAGCAGCCATTCTAACTGGTGTGAAATGGTACCTCATTGTGGTTTTGATTTGCATTTCTCTGATAATGAGTGATGTTGAGCATCTTTTCATGTGTTTGTTAGCCATCCGTATGTCTTCTTTGGAGAAATGTCTATTTAGTTCTTTGGCCCATTTTTTGATTGGGTCATTTATTTTTCTGGAATTGAGCTGCAGGAGTTGCTTATATATTTTTGAGATTAGTTGTTTGTCAGTTGCTTCATTTGCTATTATTTTCTCCCATTCTGAAGCCTGTCTTTTCACCTTGCTTATACTTTCCTTTGTTGTGCAGAAGCTTTTAAGTTTAATTAGGTCCCATTTGTTTATTTTTGCTTGGAGAATGTTTTGCCTATGTTCTCCTCTAGGAGTTTTATAGTTTCTGGTCTTACATTTAGATCTTTAATCCATTTTGAGTTTATTTTTGTGTATGGTGTTAGACAGTGTTCTAGTTTTATTCTTTTACAAGTGGTTGACCAGTTTTCCCAGCACCACTTGTTAAAGAGGTTGTCTTTAATCCATTATATATTATTGCCTCCTTTGTCAAAGATAAGGTGTTCATATGTGTGTGGATTTATCTTTGGGCTTTCTATTTTGTTCCATTGATCTATATTTCTGTCTTTGTGCTGGTACCATACTGTCTTGATGACTGTGGCTTTGTAGTAGAGCCTGAAGGCAGGCAGGTTGAACTTGTTTTAAATATTCTCTTCCATTAGCCTGAATTTATCCTCTAAAGTAAGGATCCTTGCTACAGGCCGACATAATAGTGAAGAGCTCACATTCCTTTCCACCATTTATCCAAATTGATCATCTATATTAAAATATATGTGTGTGTGCATTCCTGGAACATACTATACACTTAATGACTATTTGCTGAATAGATTAATAAATGAAAGAATCCATAACTATAGAGGTTTCCCAACATGACATTTACATGTCATCACTCTCTGACTCTCATAGCCCTATGAGGTTGTCAGTGGCATGTTAGTAACTCCATTTACACATGAATAAATCAAAACATTAAAGAGACTAATTCTTATGCAAAACCATATGGATAGGGTACATGACATATATATCCTTATATACTACTTTGGAGTAAATTTCTGGATGATTCCCAGAAAGAATTCACCTGCAATAGAAGAGATCCAGGTTCGATTCCTGAGTTAGGAAGATCCCTGGTGAAGGGAATGGCTATCCATTCCTGTATTCTTGCCTACAGAAATTTATGGACAGAAAAGCCTTTTCAGCTATAGTCCATGGAGTTGCAGAGAATCTGAATGACTGAGCAACTAACACTTTCACAGTTTTAATCATGAAACCATGCTGCCACATCATTCATTCATTAAATGAAAAGCATCTTCCTTTATAAACTGTGTCTTTCTTTTATCTGGGATACATACAACAAACAATGAGAATTTTTGTCCACTGAACACACTTCAGAGTCCACTACTTCTCTGCACTGGCTGCTGGGGATAATGAAGAGTCCAGCACATTTTTACCTGGCACTCTTTATTGAGATGGGTTTTCTCTTTTTAATCCTGCTCAAAAGCTTGACTCCCCGGGCTACTGGGTCTCCTTATCATTATCACAGCACTGTGCATGTATCCCTGGTGCTAAAAATAACTTGATTTGATTGTTCAAGCCTAGGCATTGACAGGCCATAAAGCTCACCTCTAGCTTTTATCCAGAGTAAAAGCAGATAGCTATGTATTATACAACACAAGATGCAGTGAGAGGCTGAATCTGCTCAGAATCTGCCCATCATCCCAAACCCAACTCTAAGGAACGGCTTCTTTAACAAGGTGTCAAATATGTCTGCTTAGGAATTTCTCTTTTTTGGCTTGCTTTTTAGGAGTTTGGACAATCTTTTAGTTTCATGGGAACTTAGCTGTTTTTCTTGGCAGTGGACTGTGAAAATGAAATAAATTGCTCAGTACTTTTACTGTTGATCAATTTATATCAGTAATCAGATTCAAAAACCAATTAACAGTCCTACTGCAGGGAGGGGAGAAAATTGTGTCCTAAAGAGAATGTCTTAAAGCAGTCCCTGAATAAGGCCATCTGACTGTGTGATACCGTTAAAATGGAAATTAAAAAAAAAACTTTATATCAATTTGAAATTTACTTATACATCACATGAAATTATTTTAAAGAGGATTTTTATTATGATTACCTCACTCTGGGAAAAGTCGTAAGAGTTAACCTGAAATCATTTTTCACTTTTAAAACTTACAAAAGTTTAAGTTTTATACCATATGTTACAAAGACTGTGGAAAATAAGCATTGCTAATTTAATATTATTTGTGATAGTAACTTCATGGGGAAATTTAACAATATCTGTTATAAGTGAGACTATATTTACCCAATAATCTTCCATTTTCAATCTTCCATTGTTAATTTTCCATATATCTGGAAAAACACTGTCATTTCAACTTCAGAAGGCATATTCAAGGATGTTTAGTGTGGTTTTATTTGTAACAGTAAAAATTAGGAATAACCTGAATGTCAATTAGTAGAGAAGAGGATGCTCCATTTAGAATACAGTATAATAGATAAGAATGAGGTAATTCCTTATGTTATAGCATAAAGAGACGTTTAAGCTATATTATTAAGTATATGGAAGGCAAGGAGTTTTTTAAAGTGTCAAAAAAAAAAACCACTTAAAGAAGATGTGGTACATAGATACAACAGAATATTTCTCAGAAGTTAAAAAGGATGAAATAATGCCATCTGCAGCAACATGGATGGACCTAGAGACTGTCATACTGAGTGAAGTCAGTCAGAAAGAGAAGAACTATCATATGACATCCCTTATATGATGAATCTTAAAAGAAATAACACAAACAATCTACAAAACAGGAAGAGACTCATAGACTTAGAGAATGAACTATGACTGTCAGGGGCAAAGGGGAAGAATGAGAGGAAGGGATAGTAAGAGAGTTTGGGATGGACATGTGAACACCATTATATTTTAAATGGATAACCAACAAGTACCTACCATACAGCACAGGGACTCTATTCAGTGTTACGTGGCAGCCTGGATGAAAGGGGAGTTTAGTGGAGAACAGATCCATGTGTACATATGGCTGAGTCCCTTTGCTGTCCACATGAAACTATTCACAACATTGTTAATTGGCTGTACTCCATCATAAAATAAAAGGTTAAAAAACAATCCTTTGCATTTCTTACAGTTATGTATAATTATGCTATAATTATATGCTTCCCATATGGTACAGTGGTAAAGAATCTGCCTGCCAATACAGGAGATGCAAGAAACATAGGTTTGATCCCTGGGTTGGGAAGATAACCTGGTGTAGGAAGTAGCAGTGCAGCCCCACTTTCTTGTCTAGAAAGTTCCATGGACAGAGGAGCCTGGCAGGCTACAGTCCATGGTGCCACAGAGTTGGATATGAATGAGCTACTGAGTGCACACACGTACACACGTGTATATTTAAATGCAATTCAAATCTGAGGGAAAGACACCAGGGGAGACACATGAGAAATAATTTGTTAGTTCTCTAGTTAGTTCTGAAGGATGCAGAGGGCCAAGATTGCAGCCATGTTAAGGGAGACTTAGATTTATCTGGCAAATTTTAATTATTAACAAAGGCAATGCAATTGATCTGTTGTTTATATATTTAAAACTAACACAACAGAATTTATCCTAAAAATAATTTGACATTGATATATCATTTTGAATAAATGCTTCAGAGAAAATTTTGAGCTGCTTATCAGTAGCTGATTTCAAAACTAACACAGTCCTTTTCTTAAAATTTGTTTTCTGAAGCAATCTAAAACAACCAATTTTATAATAGAATTCTGTTTTTCTGAGTAGATCCTGGAAGAAAATAGGAAAAGTCATCCTCTAGAATGTTAATCCTGGGGGACCAGTGAGGATAAACTGATTCTTCTGCACAGGAGAGGGTGGTGTGGGTGGGGACAGAGCAAACGAAAAAGTCAGTGGACAAAAGGAACATGGTCACCTCTGACCATACACATCCTGAAGGAATATCTTTTCTGCACAGTTTACTGGCAAGATTCCAGAATGAGAAAACTGGTTGAATAAGCAACCTCAAATTGCTTCTTCCTCCTTTTCCTTCATCTCTCACTATTCCAGACAAATGGGCCTCTTTACCTACTTTGACTATCATTAATATTGATGAAATTCAAGAAATATTGATGAATGTCGAGAATTCATGAGGCCAATTCGTGAGAAGCTGGATCTTCTCACTCTGTGCCCTACTGCTAACAAAAAGAAATAACCTAGGACAAGGGTAATACTAAAATTTAGGATTTAAAATCCTTTTTGCACATTTTTATTTCTTTTAGATAAAAATCATCTCTCTACATTGAGTCATTTTTAGCATTGGAGGTTACAATGACGCACTGAATATATCTGGGAGATTGATGATGTAAGACTAAATTACGTATACTATTTACTAGGAAGTTTAACACTGACGAATCACTTAACAATTTTTACTCTATTATATAAAAAGGGAAGGGGGAGCAGTTTACCCTGCAATGATTATATCTACTACCGTGGGCAAGAATCTCTTAGAAATGAAATGGAGTACCTACCATAGACAACAAAAGAGTCCGAAGTGCAGTACTTGTACACAGTCTCAAAAATGACAGAATGATCTGTTTGTTTCCAAGGCAAACCATTTAATATCACGGTAATCCAAGCCTATGCCCCGACAAGTAATGCTGAAGAAGCTGACGTTGAATGAGTCTATGAAGACCTACAAGACCTTTTAGAACTAACACCCAAAAAAGATGTCCTTCTCATTATAGAGGACTGGAATGCAAAAGTAGGAAGTCAAGAAACACTTGGAGTAACAGGCAAATTTGACCTTGGAGTACAAAATGAGCGGGGCAAAGGCTAATAGAGTTTTGCCAAGAGAACACACTGGTCATAGCAAACACCCTCTTCCAACAACACAAGAAAAGACTCTACACGTGAACATCACCAGATGGTAAATACCAAAACCAGATTGATTATATTCTTTGCAGCCAAAGATGGAGAAGTTCTATACAGTCAGCAAAAACAAGTCTGGGAGATGACAGTGGCTCAGATCATGAACACATTATTGCCAAATTCAGACTTAAATTGAATAAAGTAGGGACAAGTACTAGACCATTCAGGTATGACCTAAATCAAATACCTTATGACTATACAGTGGAAGTGAAAAATAGATTTAAGGGACTAGATCTGATAGACAAAAAGCCTGATGAACTAGGGACGGAGGTTCATGACACTGTACAGGAGACAGGGATCAAGACCAATCCCAAGAAAAAAGTTGAAAAAAAGCAAAATGGCTGTCCGAGGGGGCCTTACAAATAGCTGTGAAAAGAAGAGAAGCCAAAAGCAAAGGAGAAAAGGAAATATATATCAATTTGAATATTCCAAAGAATAGCAGGGAGAGATAAGAAACCCATCCTCAGTGATCAGTGCAAAGAAATAGAGGAAAACAATAGAATGGGAAAGACTGGAGATCTCTTCAAGAAAATTAGAGATACCAAGGGTATATTTTCACGCAACGATGGGCTTAATAAAAGACAGAAATGGTATGGATCTAACAGAAGCAGAAGATATTAAGAAGAGGTGGCAAGAATACACAGAAGAACTATACAAAAAAGGTCTTCACGATGCAGATAATCACGATGGTGTGATCACTCACCTAGAGCCAGACATCCTGGAATGTAAGGTCAAGTGGGCCTTAGGAAGCATCACTATGAACAAAGATAGTGGAGGTGATGGAATGCCAGTTGAGCTATTTCAAATCCTCAAACAATGCTGTGAAAGTGCTGCACTCAATATGCCTGCAAATTTGGAAAACTCAGCAGTGGCCACAGGACCGGTAAAGGTCAGTTTTCATTCCAATCCCAAAGAAAGCCAATGCCAAAGAATACTCAAACAAGCACACAATTGCACTCATCTCACACACTAGTAAAGTAATGCTCAAAATTCTCCAAGCCAGGCTTCAGCAATACATGAACTGTGAACTTCCAGATGTTCAAGCTGGATTTAGAAAAGGCAGAGAAACCAGAGATCAAATTGCCAACATCCACTGGATCATCGAAAAAGCAAGAGGGTTCCAGAACAACATCTATTTCTGCTTTACTGACTATGACAAAGCCTTTGAATGTGTGGATCATAATAAACTAGAAAATTCTGAAAGAGATGGGAATACCAGACCACCTGACCTGCCTCCTGAAAACTTGTATGCAGGTCAGGAAGCAACAGTTAGAACTGGAAATGGAAAAACAGACTGGTTCCAAATAGGAAAAGGAGTACATCAGGCTGTATATTGTCACCCTGCTTATATAAGTTATATGCAGAGTACATCATGAGAAACGCTGGGCTGGATGAAGCACAAGCTGGAATCAAGATTGCTGGGAGAAATATCAATAGCTCAGATATACCGATGACACCACCTTATGGCAGAAAGTGAAGAAAAACTAAAAAGCCTCTTGATGAAAGTGGAAGAGGAGAGTGAAAAATTTGGCTTAAAGCTCAACATTCAGAAAACAAAGATCATGGCATCCGGTCCAATCACTTCATGGCAAATAGATGGGGAAACAGTGGAAACAGTGTCAGACTTTATTTTGGGGGGCTCCAAAATCCCTGCAGATGGTGATTGCAGCCATGAAATTAAAAGACACCTAATCCTTGGAAGGAATGTTATGACCAATCTAGACAGTATATTAAAAGGCAGAGACATTACTTTCTCAACAAAGGTCCATCCAGTCAAGGCTATGGTTTTTCCAGTGGTCATGTAGGGATGTGAGAGTTGGACTATAAAGAAAGCTGAGCGCCAAAGAATTGATGCTTTTGAACCGTGGTGTTGGAGAAGACTCTTGAGAGTCCCTTGGACTGCAAGGAGATCCAACCAGTCCATCCTGAAGGAGATCAGTCCTGAGTGTTCATTGGAAGGAGTGATGTTGAAGCTGAAACTCCAGTACTTTGACCACCTGATGCAAAGAGCTGACTCACTGGAAAAGACCCTGATGCTGAGAAAGATTGAAAGCATAAGGAGAAGGGCAAGACCATTGATGAGATGGTGGGATGGCATCACTGACTCAATGGACATGAGTTTGGGTAAACTCAGGGAGTTGGTGGTGGACAAGGAGGCCTGCCTTGCTGCGGTCTATGGAGTCACAAAGACTCGGACACAGCTGAGCAACTGATCTAAACTGATGTTCTCTTATGGTCTATGTAAGGATGAACATACAAAAGAGCTTTAAAAATGCAAATTAATGTACAATTTATAATTAACAGTAGGTTAAGTCCAACTGTGTTTTACAAGTATAAAAACTAGAAATAGAAAGAGTAATAAAATATAGAAAGGAGAGACCCTGAATAAAAAATTTTTTCCCATGAAGAGTAAGAAGGAGGATCAAATCTTGAATAATACACCTTTAAGTTTATAAAATAAAAATATCAAGAGTTCAAACACATTTCACTTGAACTAAGAGGAATCTTCCCCAGTGACTCAGAGGGTAAAGCATCTGCCCATAATGTGGGAGACCTGGGTTTGATCCCTGGTCGTGAAGATCCCCTGGAGAAGGATACAGCAACCCACTCCAGTACTCTTGCCTGGAAAATCCCATGGACGGAGAAGCCTGGTAGACTACAGTCCATGTAGTCTCAAAAGTTCAGATACGACTGAGTGACTTCACTTTCACTCATTCTCTTTAGTCTTTTGAGCAAACACCCCAAAATTAAAGATAGTATTAAAAGCATGCTGATATTTTATATAGAAATGAGCTGTGGAGTGTGGATAGAGACACCTGTGGAAGCAATGTCTGCAATTCCAAAAGTTTGTGAGGGAAAGCAAGAGAAATGAAATTGAAGTGAGTTTTCTAGAAAACTAATTTTAGGTGAAAATCTCAAAAAGCTTTCAAATTTCAGGAAATGAAGGGCAGTGATTCTGAAACTTAAAAGGACTGAGAAAAGATTGCCACTGGAGGTAAGATGTCTGTTTGAGTGTGACCCCAGAGAGCGCTTTTCTCTGTCTGGACAAAGAAAGGATGGAAGGGTGGTGACTGCAGCACTGATACATGATCTTTTCGGCTTGACCTGACCCAGATGCCACTTTTGGTCTACTGACTCACAAAACACAGATTGTTAAAACATCCTAGGTTTCCCTGATAGCTCAGTTGGTAAAGAATCCACTCACAATGCAGGAGACCTGGGTTTGATTCCTGGGTTGGAAAGAGCCCCTGTAGAAGGGAAAGGCTACCCACTCCAATATTCTGGCCTGGAGAATTCCATGGACTATATAGTCCATGGGGTCCCAAAGAGATGGACACTGACCAAGTGACTTTCACAACACCCTAATAGCTCTGAGCAAAGAATATTTTATCTCTTATTTTCTCTAGCAACGAAAAGAAAAAAATCTTTCTCTATCCAAAAGTATTTATACATCATTCATAATTACAATATTAAAAAAATTTATATGTAGTATTTTTATGTTCCAGGCACTACTCATAGCTCTTTATATTCAATTCCCTAACGTCCCTGTGAAAGATGTACCATTTTGTATATACCTATAAAGACTGTGATTTCAGTGTTGACCATCTGGTGATGTCCATGTGTACAGTCTTCTCTTGTGTTGTTAGAAGAGGGTGTTTGCTATGACCAGTGCATTTTCTTGGCAAAACTCTATTAGTCTTTGCCCTGCTTCATTCTACATTCCAAGGTCAAATTTGCCTGTTACTCCAAGTGTTTCTTGACTTCCTACTTTTGCATTCCAGTCCCCTGTAATGAAAAGGACATCTTTTGGGGGTGTTAGTTCTAAAAGGTCTTATAGGTCATCATGAGAAATGCTGGGCTGGAAGAAGCACAAGCTGGAATCAAGATTGCTGGGAGAAATATCAATAGCCTCAGATACGCAGAAGATACCACCCTTCGGCAGAAAGTGAAGAGGAACTAAAAAGCCTCTTGATGAAAGTGAAAGTGGAGAGTGAAAAAGTTGGCTTAAAGCTCAACATTCAGAAAACAAAGATCATGGCATCTGGTCCCATCACTTCATGGCAAACAGATGGGGAAACAGTGGAAACAGTGTCAGACTTTACTTTTGGGGGGCTCCAAAATCACTGCAGATGGTGACTGCAAGTATGAAATTAAAAGACGCTTACTCCTTGGAAGAAAAGTTATGACCAACCTAGATAGAATATTGAAAAGCAGAGACATTACTTTGACAACAAAGGTCCGTCTAGTCAAGGCTATTGTTTCTTCAGTGGTCATGTATGGATGTGAGAGTTGGACTGTGAAGAAAGCTGAGCGCCGAAGAATTGATGCTTTTGAACTGTGGTGTTGGAGACTACTCTTGAGTCCTTTGGACTGCAAGAAGATCCAACCAGTCCATTCTGAAGGAGATTGGCCCTGGGATTTCTTTGGAGGGAATGATGCTGAACCTGAAACTCCAGTACTTTGGCCACCTCATGGGAAGAGTGGACTCATTGGACAAGATTCTGATGCTGGGAGGGATTGGGGGCAGGAGGAGAAGGGGACAACAGAGGATGAGATGGCTGGATGGCATCACTGACTCAATGGACGTGAATCTGAGTGAACTCCGGGAGTTGGTGATGGACAGGGAGGCCTGGTGTGCTGTGATTCATGGGGTCGCAAAGAGTCAGACATGACTGAGCGACTGAACTGAACTAATAAATACCTGATACACAAACATATATGTATAATTACAAAATATACATATTATGTATACAATTTTATATTTGGTTTATACCTTTAAATATTTTATTTTCACTCAAACACCAGAGCAGATATTTTGCAATGAAAGCATACACATGAACTTCAATGCCACATTTCATAGTATAAAAATGACATAGATTCTTCATTTTTACAGTTTTCTTAATAAAATGTACTGTATAGAGTGTTAACATTCTATTTTTGTCAAAATAGGAAATCCATTGAGGTTATAACTAGAAGCGAGGCTTGAAAAAGCATAGGAGGAATCAGAATTGGTCAAACATCTCATTCAGCTTTGAAGAACTGCAACTATCATTTCACTAGCTTTTGGTCATTAAACATTCTTGTCTTCTTTTTCTCCACCCTGAATGAAAAATGTTTGTCAAATCTCTGCTTATTGACTTACTATTACTGTCTACCATGTCTCAGGCTCTTTGCTAGCCACTGGTGACTTGCTGAATACTGTGACTTGGAGCTTGCAGAACGGGAGGAGACAAGTGTGCACCGCAGCTGTACAGTGTACTAACAGCTAAGGTAATGGAAGGACTAAGAGCCATAAAACCACGGAGTGAGGACACTGAACCCAGCCTAGGGCTGTGTGTGCACGTGAAACCAGTGTCTTACTATGAAGTGATCAGGTGAGATAGCAGAAGCCAGACAAACGGTGACAGGCAGAGAGCACAGATCAGGCAAAATGCTGTCTGGTCCTAGGGAGAGAATCCATTTTGACCACAGAGAAGTGCAACTTTTACCTTGTTAAAATTTAAGGAGTAGATATAGGAAGTAAAGTGGGTGTGGTCCAGAAATGATAGAATCTGGAAAATCCATGAGTCACTATAATAGAAACTATAAGAATTCCATTTATCCTTAAAGACCGGGATCCTAAAAACTCAGCTTTCAATTTACTTTTGTTTTAAAATTCTGAAAAAAATAGTTTTTCTGACATAAGGAAATTTTACTAAGACATTAAGATATATGGGCAAAAGATACAGTGAATGCTCTACCGTAGGTTTGAGAGTTTAAAAAAAAAGGTGTAAAGAAAGTGTGTATCATGATTTGTCTAGTCTCAATTACATATGCCAATATGAATAAAATTAAACACAACCAAACTACATTTCTGCCATCTCATATTCTGAACTTAAAATTTTGGATTACTTGCCCTCAAACAACTATCACTTTTAAATTAAGACTGAATGCATTAAATGGTCAAAAAGATTGAACTTGGGAAGATGAAAATAAATAAGAATCTAGTCAATATAGTAATAACCAAAACCAATTTTAAGGCAGTGGCCAGTTCGAAATATCTACTGTGCAATGTCTAAATACCACTCTAAGTTTCTGGTCCTGGTCAGAATATAAATTAGAAGTAGTCTCCTTCTCAATAGCCTGTGTTAATAAATAGAGTAGATTAGGGCATACAATGAGAAGCCTGCTTGCATTTTCAAATATTTCAACTTCAGTTTTCAGAGCAAACTCAGTCATTTTTAACCTAGCTCCAATATCATCTTACTCAAAATACAGATAAAGTTTGAATTTTAAATTAACATATAAATGACTTTGGGTTGATTTAGAAAAACTAAGCTGACCCTCAGGTCCTTTAACCATCAGTGAAGACTAAGGAAATAAATAGCATTATAAGTTATGGGGACAGTATCACCAAATTTTCATTGATTAATTCAATAAGTATTCATAGGGCATGAAGAATATAAAATTTCCTGCACTCAATGTTCCTATTATGTACTTAACTATATAAAAACTACAATTACAAAATGATAAATAGCAGTTGTATTAGCCAGGGTTCTCCAGAGAAATAGAACCAATAGGATATGTAAACATATATTAAAACGATTCATTTTAACTGTAGGAATTCTGCAAGTCTGCAATCTTTAGGGGATGCCAGCAGTTTAGAAACTCAGGCAGGGTTTTTATTTTACAGTCTTGTAAAATTCATTTCTTTTTTGGGAAAACTATCTTTGCTCTTGGGCTTCCCTGGTGGCTCAGAGGTTAAAGCGTCTGCCTCCAATGCAGGAGACCCAGGTTCGATCCCTGGGTTGGGACGATCCCCTGGAGAAGGAAATGGCAATCCACTCCAGTATTCTTGCCTGGAGAATCCCATGGACAGAGAAGCCTGGTAAGCTACAGTCCATGGGGTCGCAAAGAATCCGACACAACCGAGTGACTTCACTCACTCATCTTTGCTCTTAAGACCTTCAAGTGATTGGATGAGGCCCATTCAGATTATCAAGGGTATTCTCCTTAAAGTTTACCAATTCTATACTATACCAAATAACCTGACAGCAACATCTAGACTAGTGTCTAGTTTGACCAAACAACTGAGCACCATAGCCTAGCTGCTGCTGCTGCTGCTAAGTCGCTTCAGTCGTGTCCAACTCTGTGCGACCCCACAGAGACCATAACTTACCCATAACCATCATGGCAATTCAAGGTAATACACACTCCAAGTAAGTATTTCAGAGATATAGTATTTGATATTGCATCTCTTCACTGAATTTTCATCATATACAAATCCTCTCATCCTGCAGGATGACAAAAGAAGGCCTGAAAAGTGATGAACCTTGTGTCACGATGATAAAGAATTAGTACCAACTAGAGAACCATTGAGCAGAGGACTCTGCCATTTAAGCAGCAAGTGCAAAATAGCTTCATTATTTCTACTGAAGTCTTCCTCATGGCATGGCAAAGACAATAACTGAGCAAATGACAACAATATTGTCTTTTGACATACGGCAAAACCGATACAATATTGTAAAGTAATTAACCTCCAATTAAAATAAATAAATTTATATTTTTAAAAAAGTAGGCACCCTATCTTTTAGAAATGGAAGGAAGATACAGGAAATAGATTCAAGAGAAAGAAAATCTGCCTTCAACACTAGATGCTGGCCTAATATCAACACTATTAGCTGGACCTTGATGTTGCTAGAAAGTTACCTGGTACAGCTAGGTCTTGGTGTTCTTCTATGAACATAAATACTTTCACAGATCAACAACAGACAAGGGCCCTGTGGTTGTGATGGACCAAGATTAAAAGATCAACCTCTATACACATCTAAATGTGAACACTGGCTAAACCACAAAAATAACCCAATACCCCCCTACCCTGGCTCATGAGTAACTGCTGGTTCTTTATGAATTGTAGCTTTAATCTTGCTCTTTTATTCCCTCCTTCTAGATAGGATCTCTTAAAATATTGAATCATGGAACTACCCATACTTCATGATAGTATCTAATCCAAAGCAAAGTCTAGCTTCTTTAAACTCTTCCCTAAACTATCGACCATGAGCCCAAATCCTACAATAAATTCTAATAACCTGTTACTGAGATGATACCCAGTACCCCATGGCATAGTATCTCTCCTTACAAGAGCAATAAACTCTAATTATTCGACTACGCATGCATGATCATGGACAAACACAAGCAAGCAAAAAGGAGACCAAGAAATACATGGATTAAAAATATGGCCTCTGGTAATGAAGAAGAATAACCATAATACTCATTCTACCAAATCAGTTGTCAACTTAATGGATGAGTATAGTAACTCACAATATATAGAACCTTCACAAAAATATTTAAAGTATACTTAAGTATAAAACTAACTACTTTTTCACCTGCAAAATGTCAATGAAATCATTTTGAGATTAACTTCATGAGAAAGTTTATACTATACAGGGGAACAAACCAAGTCATTTTGGCATAAAGGTTCATAGATAGAATATCTGCTTGTCATGAAATTACCAGAGTAGAAATTCTCTCAATATACTCATTTGGAAATCATTTTTCCTAAATGAAGCTACCCAATTTGAGAATTTTGATACTATAAGCATCCATCTAAATATTTATTCCTGGCTATCCATCATCATTGATAATGCATCTATTTTGAGTATAAAAGTTACTTCTAAAACATCTACTGTATTCTAAATGCATATTTGTACTACATTCATGACACTATACCAAGAGGAAAACTGAGCTCTGTTAATTTTTATAATACTTGAACTATTAATATTTCCATACAAAGTGTAAGCTGTCATGCATGACTGGAGGTTAGACACAAACTGGTGTGTACTTGTCTGTATATGCCATCACAAGAGTGACTTCTCTGCAGCATTTTCTTGTTTGAGATCACCCAGCTGCCTTGAATCCTCAGGCTCTACTCTGGAAAGAATAAAGGCACTGGATGAGGAACTCTAGCCTGATAGGTGGTGTAGAGATTTTGTAAATGTACTCAGAAGAATCAACCTCAAATAGTTCCATTTTAATGATGACTCATCACATCATTTGAAAAGATGAAGGAAACAAGGGAAGAGTCCTGGTCATGATTCTATGAGTTGGTTCAGAGTCATAGGATCAGATGGAGAAACACCAGGAAACCAAGAGCAACCTTCAGTGGCAGTGGCATTCACCCGCAGGGAAAGTTCTTCCTCATGAGAGAGTCTGGGTGAAGAATGAGTTTGTGTAAAACAGTGCTGAATATTTCAGTCAGCTTTCTCCATAAGCATGCCTGGTGTATTAAAACTGTACATAATAATTTAGGTTCAAACAACATCTGAAAAGCAGTAATGCTGAGAAATTATGTAAAAATAATGAATGCGCAAAACTTCCCAGCATGTTATCCTTATTCAAAAAGACTTGAGCAAAAGATAAACCCTACAAATTTATGAACACAGTTTCATCTTTTAGCTAGAGTTCAATCCTAAATAGACTGTGGAAATTTGCAAGGGAAGAAAATATTTGAGTATAAAAAATATAGGAAACTAAAATCACGGAATAAATCTTAATGAATATCAGAAAGTTCCTGTTAAGAGAATCAATAAACATGCAGTATAACATCCCAGAGTACAAGTCGGTCTCAAAACAGGAGAACTCCTTCTACAGAGAAACTCTGTGCATGTGATCAATGGTGCATATTGATTTTCTTCTGGTGTTATTTTCACTTGCTTTTCCTATCCTCTTTTTTGTGGGGGAGTGTCTTCATACCCACTCAGTGGCTTTTTTTCTTTGTATTTATCAACCTTTTATTTTGTCAAGGAAAGACATTACAAAAAGACACTATAACATATTTTGTACAAGAAAGACCATTATGGTATCAAAAAAAGAAGGGTATAATCTCAGAATAAAGAACAGTTTCAAGTTAAGACATCATCATTGTCCTTATATTTCTTCTTTTGTCTCTCCTAAGGAACAAAACCTTTACCCTGGACTGGTTACTAGATGAGATGATCTCTCAGGTGTGTTTTGGATTCTACAATCTTATTCAAATTCTATTATATATATATACACACAAACATTTCTAAATGTAAATACATTTTATATAATAGTATGCTTTAAATTTTAAATTTTCTATCTCTTACACTTGGATTATTGATATTTTCAAACATCAGGCTCCCTCCTCCCTATTTTATTAATTGAAATTCTTATGGATATTCAAATGCAGTTGTAATACCGTTCACATTTAGTTATAAAAATATACAAATCCTATGTTTACTTTTCCCATGTATTTCCCTGAATTATAACAACATTTTGCAAAATATAAAAATATTGAATGGGTATAATCCACACAATTTATTCTGATTTCTCTAGTTTTCCCTGCACTCACTTGTACATGTTAATATGTATGTGCATAGAGGAGGGGGCAGTGTGTAGTTCTATACAATACTATCACAATTGTATGTTCCTGTATCTACCACCCATAGTCAAGAACTGAAACAGTTCCATCACTACAAGAATCCCTTGAGTTGACTTTTTATAACCATATCTATCTCCCTATCATACTCCCTAACTTCAGCCCTGATCCCTAACCCCTAACAGTTTTCATCTCAAAATGTTATATAAATGGAATACAGAATTTAACTTTTGGGGTTCGTATATTTCACCTAGAATATTCCCTAAGTCATCCAAGTTTCTTTATCAGTTTGTTCCTTTTTATTGTTGAATAGTATTCCATAATATGAATATGTCATAGATTGATCTCCATTCTTCCACTGAAGAACATCTGGATTGATACCATATTCTAGCTATTAAAAATAAAACTTTTTTGAATATTTGTGCAAAAAAATAACAGAAGCACAAATGAAGCCTTTAATGGAGCTCTGTCATCACAGGAAAGGTAAAAGAACATTATTCATATATACAGGGCTTACCCAACTGAATGTACTATTTATATTCTAGGCCTTGCTCAAAAAGGTTTTAAATCTTTTAACCTTCATAAAAATCCTCAGAATTAAATACTGTTGGATCCCTATTTTATGAGTGAAAAATCTGAAACAGAGTGATTAATTTTCTCAAGGTCACATAATGTGTAAGAAGTTGGAATTTGAATCCAGGCAGTCACCCCACAGATAGTTATGATAATCACATTTCAATACAAAGTCAGAAAAAGCAAAAGAACCCATGGAAAAGTAATTATTTTTTAACTGTTTACAAATGTTTCCTGGCTTTTATGAATTTGATCATGAGCATGTCATTGGACCCCACTAAATCTAAACATATTTAAAGATTTGGACATGTTCACTTGGTCCTTTCTGACTCTTTGCAACCCCATGGACTGTAGCCTGCCAGGCTCCTCCATCCATGAGACTTTCCAGGCAATACTGGAGTGGGCTGCCATTTCCTTCTCCAGGGGATCTTCCCAACCCAGGGATCGAATCTTGGTCTCCCACACTGCAGGCAGACTCTACCATCTGAGCCACCAGGGAAACTCATATATTTAAAGATAAAGTAATGTTTGAAAATAAATACATTTTACATATGTATATATGTATATATTTTACATATATATATGTTATCTTACAGAGCTCATGCTTAAGTGTTGACTGTGGTTAAAAGAACACTTTGCCAGAGTGGGAGATTTCTGACTGCTAAATTTGGGAAGTCTCAATAATTTCAGGGCACTCAGATTTATACTTGAATACAAAGCAGCAGAGCACCGAATACTCTATATTTTATATTTATTTTAAAATAGATTTTTTTTTTAGAATGCTCTTATCTGTGACTGAAATATATTTCTTCTGAGAAATGTTTTAGTTCTTTAAGGCAGAATCTTACAAATATTTATGGCAATATGTCCTGAAATAGCATCTCCAAAATTTTATGAGCTATTAAATTTATCACAAAATAGGAATCAGAATAAAGCCTTCTTCTCTCCAGTCTATTCAAACTGAGTTTTAAAACCAATAAATAATGACAAGTAAGCATATTTTTCATATCTTCCCATGTATGCACATTATCACTGACACTAAAAAAAGACTAATTTTATCTTTTTAAGTTTCATTTTTCCCTCAGAATTTATAGTTTCTTTAGAGCATTTAAAAATTCCAAAGTATTTCAATTGTATCATTAAAGTATAATACTATATAATTGCATAAACTGAAATATCTGTTTAACAGAGGTAACAACATGTTCATCTATGTCAAAAAAGATGAATATCATAACCCTGGGTTAGAGTGTTATACTAACATGTATACTATCATGTGAATTGAATCGCCAGTCTATGTCTGACGCAGGATGCAGCATGCTTGGGGCTGGTGCATGGGGATGACCCAGAAAGATGTTATGGGGAGGGGAGGTGGGAGGGGGGTTCATGTTTGGGAATGATGTAAGAATTAAAGATTTTAAAATTAAAAAAATAAAAAACTTTAAAAAAAAATTTGAATGGACAATATTCAGAAAGAGAAATAGCAAATTGTGTTGCAATCTATATTGGCATCTTATTTTAATTTACTTTTTAATCACTTTGCAGATTCATGCATTGGAGAAGGAAATGGCAACCCACTCCAGTGTTCTTGCCTGGAGAATCCCAGGGACAGGGGAGCCTGGTGGGCTGCCGTCTATGGGGTCACAGAGTCGGACATGACTGAAGTGACTCAGCAGCAGCAGCAGATTTAGGAAAGGAATGATCCTTATGTATCACAGAAAATAAATCATGAAATGAATGTCTCTGTAGAGAAGTTTACATGCGATACTTCAAAGAAGACGACTTTTCAAATAAAAAATCACTTTTATTCAATTTCTGTGGAATTTGAGAAATCATTGGTCAGAAGAAGATGAAGTCTCACATTAAAGTCTACGAGGAGAAATTGACACCATTTTTCTAACAGTCAACAAATTGACAAACACCATGTAGAAGTTATGTTGGTTTCTAGAGTCTTTACAACAACAATAAAGTTGTTTCTAAAACACAGACACACAAAAATCATTGCAATTTTATGCTGTGCAGTTGCAGACACATAAAAAATTGTTTTTCCCAAAGGAAGCTCTTTTTTTTTATTATTAAATGTTATGCCCAATTAAGCTCAGTTAATCATTTTGGTGTAAAATAGCTGCTGTGGAGTTGTTTTTCCCTGAGGGAGTAAGCTGCTCTCTGGCTTTGGATTAGAGAACAAACAGCTGAAAGCAATCAGACATTATTCCAGCTCAAGAAGTTTTTTGTTTTTTTTTTTCCTTAATGTGGGGTCATTTTGCCTAGATACCTTTGGCTTTTAATAAGTCCAAAGTGTTAGTTTCAATGGCAGAATATTGTTTGGTTTTTCTAAGTGCCCAAATACCCTACAGGACAGATGCTTATGGAGTACAGGGGTGGTCTCATCAATTTACTGCACTAGTGTTTCCAAGGAGCCGTAGGTAGGAAGGGGTAGTCACAGTAGATTTACCTTGAGGACAAAGAATGTTATGCATGTTAATGACAAAAGTACTTATTTTTTCATTGATCCCTTTTGAGTACTAGGTTTTATAATGATTGTAATAAATAGCAATGATGTTACATTAATTTATGTTTGCCTAAGAAATTAAGACACCAAAAACTTTTCAATTATATGCAGCATTTGAAAGGTTCTTAATCATCTTAACTACAGTAACAGAAATCAAACTGTTGAACAAGTTACTCTTGAAGGACTCAAGATCAAAGACAAATTGCATTTTCATTCCAATAGTGATGCAAGCCTTAATAAGAAAATTCCTCATGATCATGAAATCTCTAAAACAATGTGCACAGGACACTTCCAACAAGATAACACATTACTGTATCATGCAGAATGGCAGTGTTTTTCCTTATAAACCCTAGTACTATATATAAACACAAATTCATATTATAAAAGCAAAGCATTATTTCTATGCATGATCTTTTTAAGGGATTACAAATTAATCATTCTTCAAAATGCTCATTTCTCACTTTATGTTCTAATGAGCCCAGTACACACTGTAACTCTACAAGAATAAATTGTAATTCTTACTATATAAAGGGATTTTTAACTAATGTATTTTCATGATTAATTTTAAATTAGTGAACTATAACAGGACTTCCCTGGTGGCTCAGACGGTAAAGCGTCTGTCTACAATGCAGGAGACCCATCTGGTATTGCTGTTGTTCAGTCACTAAGCCATGTCCAACTCTTTGTGACCCCATGGACTACAGCATACGTGGCCCCCCTATCCCTCACCATCTCCTGGAGTTTGCCCAAGTTCATGTCCATTGAGTTGGTGATGCTATCCAACCATCTCATCTTCTGCCACCAGTATAAAATCTAGTATTGTCAGAATTCAAATGCAGCAAAATGGCATACAGATGCAATAAAATAATGGATGCTGAAGTCTGAATTTTAAGTCATACTGTCCTATAAAAATATTTGTAAAAAATTTCTAAAGCTATCTATTAGGATTATCAAAATTAATTCACTTCATTGTGTAGCAGTCAGATAGAAGTATGGATAACCATGGAAGTCAGGAGATCTAAAAGTAATATGGAGATGTAAGAAGAAGGGTCATTTGGGCTAAGACTTGCACACCTGAGTGAGGTGCTGGGTGGATGATATGGTCTCACAGGCAAACTCTTGAGGGGCACAGAGAAGTCAAGGCTAGGAACCTGGAAGTTGTTGCAATCTCTCAGGCATAATATAAGATAAGGGTGCACATCTAAAGTTACATGTTTTCATGGATACTGTTTAGTAGCTAAGTTAAGCAGAGAGAGACCTCTTATAAAGACAAATGTTTCTCAGGGAAGCAGAGGACAGAACTTCATCAGAGGCCAATAAAAGCATAGAGCCAATAGTTGAAAAACCCCAGAAAAAAAAAATCACAATCATCTCCACTCTCCCACAACCGCTACTGATCTGCTTTACTCTTCTCCCACTCTGAAAATGACTTTTTCTGCTTAATAGCATTTTTGACGGAAAGTGATATCACTAATAGCCCCCAACATATTTTCTCCTTTTGAGAGTGGTCTGAATGATCAGAACCACCTGGATTGTTTCAAAGTCCTTCTGGAAAAGACTCATTGGCTTAAATCAACTGCAAGAGGGGGAACAGGGATTATCTGAGCAATGAGAAGTCAAACAAATCACCTGTGATTTCCATATTTCTGTACAAAGTAGAACCTTAACATTCTAGGACAAAGCTTCAGAATGGCAATGGGAACTGGCAAAATAAAGTAGCTTTGTAAGTCTGTTCTGTCAAACATTTGAAATATTTGAAAGGAAAGACTTAAAACCCTACCAAGAATAATCCTTTGAGTTCTTAAACACCTTTTGCAAATCAAAAAGAAGAATCACACATTATTATATTTTCTAGAAATATTTTCTTGAGTACATTATTTCTTTAATGTCAGTTCATATTTTATTATCTTTGATAAAATAAAAAATTTAAATAACATGTAGTAAATCATGACAAGAAAATGGTTGATCTCATTTACTGATTTTATTTAAGCTAAAGAAAGGCATCATTCATCCAGAGAAATAAAAATACTTAACATTTTCTTATTTCTTCTGTTGGATTTCCTTGAACTTTGGCTCCTGGGAGTCTCATAGCAAAATTTATCACCCATCTTACTGTATGGTCCAGTAAGTCTATAAATCCAGACTTTGAGCTTCATTCCACTTGGCAGCTATGCAAATTTACATTTTATTTTATTTTTCTATTATATGTATTTCTGTAAGCCACTTCAAACCTTTTGTCAAAAAGTCAGGTTATGAGTAAATAGCTTTTTTTCCACATCTTTTAGATTAAATCTCATATTGTTTTCATAGGAACCAACAGAGAAAAATAATTCACTTAATGAAGTTTTCATATGAAAATGTCTAAAGATTTTAATATGTCAATTTTATTAAACAAAAATTGTTTTTATTTGGCCTATTACATTTTATAGTATGTTCTATATTTAAAGTTTCCCTTTTTTAATGCATTAGGCAAGGGTAATAGTCAATATTTTTCCACAGCCAACTGGCCATGGGTCTGACAATCAATGGATGCCAGTTGTAGTGCTTGAATTGAGTCTTGGCAGCATTCTGCTGTGCCAGCTGTTCACCTTTTAGTTGTTACATTGTGGGGGGCAGGGGGTGGGAGGTGGTCAGGATGGCACTGGTTACGTCAAGAAGTTTCTTTCTTACCCTTAGGAGATAAGTATATGATTTGAAGACACCTATGGTGCTTGGAAAATCCCATGGACGGAGGAGCCTGGTAGGCTGCAGTCCATGGGGCCGTGAAGAGTCGGACGTGACCGAGCAACTTCACTTTCACTTTTCACTTTTATGCATTGGAGAAGGAAACGGCAACCCACTCCAGTGTTCTTGCCTGGAGAATCCCAGGGACGGGGGAGCCTGGTGGGCTGCCATCTATGGGGTCGCACAGAGTTGGACACGACTGAAGTGACTTAGCAGCAGCAACAGCAGCATGGTGCTTGTGAGGTCGATGATCAATCATCTTTCTCTCACCATTAGACTTAAGCTTTAAAATATGAGACTTTATTACTGGTAAAGCTGAATGGACTATGTGACTAGGAACTAAAGTGAAAATAATTCCCCAAGATTTCCAAATGAAGTCTTACCAGTCACCAGAGGAGCCTGGCCTTCCCCTCAACACATTAAATGCAAAGAACCCAGGAAACTAAGAGAAGAGGCAGAAGAAAGAGAACAAGTGAGAGTTTGACAGACCTGAAAGGTCCTAAAGAGTGTGCTGCCCAGGTTTCCTGCAGAAGAAGCAGCAAATCAGAGCAAGAGTGAGAAATGGCGAGGAGAACGCAGAGAAGAAAACAAGCAAGTATACGGTAAAGATATTGCCTCCCTTTCAAGGGATTAATTTATGTAAACAAGAAGATAACTGAATACTTTTGCAAAACTCAAACCCAACATATGTCAACAAAAGATGCTGCCAAAATGTGTCAAATGCATGAACATAACTCAATCCATTTAGCCTGTCAAGTTTTGAAAATAAACAATTCCTAAAATTCTTGGTTCTTTTGGGGAGAATTTGTTTGTGTCATGTAAAATTTAAACACAAAGACAGTTAATTCAAATTCTTAAATTATCCTACCTTGAATTTGTATAATCCATATTGCCAGTGAGTTACATAAATCTGCATACACAGAAATCATAACCATCCAATCAACAACTCTTAAAAATAAAATTTTAAAGTAACAGTATTTTCCCTCTCACTGAGACTGAGTAACAAGGGGCAGATTTCCCCTCTTAAACTACAAAAAACAAAACAAAACACCACACAGGGTGGGGCAGAGAATATATAAAACAACAGTTTGAACTTACTAAACATTTTTAAGTTAACAGCTCTAAAATGTTATACACTAGGTGATAAAGAAAAAAAGAGTTCACACTATATGGCAAGGAAATGGGAAATCATGGAGAGCCCTGCAGACTGCCTGAACTGAGTAGATAAAGCTGGAAGACCACAATAGCTAGAGAGTTACGTGTGTGCTGTGTGTTATCACTCAATCATGTCTGACTGTTAGTGACCCCATGGACTGTAGCTTACCAGGCTTCTCTGTCCATGGAATTCTCCAGGCAAGAATACTAGAGTGGGTTGCATTTCCTTCTTCAAGAGAATTACATAGCTGCTTCAGAAATTTATGGAGGTTCTTCCTAGAGACTTTAGCCAGGTAAATTATCAGCTCATGCATATGAAGAAACTACTTGAGGCCCAGAAAAGGACTTAGAAGGAATAATCTCCAGTAGTCACTAAACGGAAAATCTCAGAATTTAGCAATAACAAGTAGTCTGTCTTAATAGTTTGGCAAAAGTGGTGCAGTGTAACGAAACACATCCCACCTAACTACATTTTAAAGCAAGAATCAACAGGAATTATTTCCAGTAAATTGACTAACCCAGAACAAAGCTCAAGAATACACAACACAAAAATAGCCAGTAATTTTAATAATGTAAAACATTTACTCACTTTTGTTGAGTCTTCCAGGAGCTCAACCAGGTTCTCAGAGTAAATATCTAAGGAGAAACTCCCTTGTGCTTCCAGAAGGGAGAGAAGAAACATTTTGAAATACACGAGAGCGCTCTTCTTAACTAGGCCGGCCCTCAGGAGAAACAGTCAACAGAACCTAACCTGCTAGGTATCATTACAGCTTAACTGACCTGAGGCAATAGATACTCAGGTGTAGCCATTTGTCCTAAGGTGTGGAGGAAAAAAAACTGAGAAACCCTTAGGGAGTTCATAGTCTGGAACCATAAGCTCACTAAAAATTCAAAGAACTGAGGCACCACTTCAAGTGACCAAATATACATGTTATAGGAGTTACTGAAAGAAAGCTGGGTGGTAGGGGGAAACAAAAAGTATCTGAAGACACTAACGCCAAAACTTGTCCAAACTGGAAGAAAACTACAGAACCACAGCTTTTCAAGACATTTCACCAACCCCAAGTACAAGAGATATGAGAAAGACTACACCAAGGCATATTATAATCGAGTTGTTTGAACTCAGTGATAAAGATAATATCTTAAAAGAAGATAGAGGGATAAAAGGAATAATACATGATTAAGAACAGATTTATTGTTGTAATCCAAGTAAACCAGAAAACAGAGGAGCAACACCTTTAAATTGATGAATAAAAACTTACCATCTTAAAATTCTATATTATCATGATAGCCAAAAAGTTTGTTCAGGTTTTTCCACAATGTTATGAAAATTCTGAAGGAACTTTTTAGCCACCCCAATATTTTAAAACAAAGGTAAAATAAAGGTTTTTTCAGACATTAAATCTCATAAAAGTTAATCACCAGCATGCCTATTTGCAAGAAATATTAAAGGGTTCTGAAGGACAATCATATAAGAAAAAAATCTGGATCAACACAGAGGAATGAAAACACTGGGAGTTGGCAGTGCGTGGGTAAATATTGACAATCTTGTATTTATTTTAAAAATTAAATTTACAATTATAGACCTTCCCACAAAGAAAATTCAAGGTCCTCAAAGCTTCACCGTTTTACAAAATATTTAAAGAAGAGGGAATTCCAATTCATACAATCTCTTTCAGAAAATAGAAGAGAGAACACAAAGTAATTAATTCTATGAAGCCAACATTACTGTAATACTAAAACTAGACAAAGGCATTTCAGGAAATAAAAACTATAGTCCAATAACTCATAAAAATTGATGCAAAAATTATTAACAAATTTTCTCAAATCCAAAATATATAAAAAGTATATGTCATGACTAATAATATAAGACTGGTTTGATATTTGAAAACCAATCAATGTAACTGATTGAAAAATGAAAGAAAAAGAAAAACTATATGATCATCTCGACAGATGTATGAAAAACACTCGACAAAATGCAACATTTATTCCTTCTTAAAAACAGACCAAAACAAAAACCTCTTAGAAGACTATGAATAAAAAGTGATTCTCATCCTAATAAAGAGTATCTATGAAAAAACTAAAAACAAATTTGGAGGACTGATACTAACTGACTTCAAGATTCACTATGCTGCTGCTGCTGCAGCTAAGTCGCTTCAGTCGTGTCCGACTCTGTGAGACCCCATAGATGGCAGGCCACCAGGCTCTGCTGTCCCTGGGATTCTCCATAAAGCTACAGTAATTAAGACGATGTGTAGTATCAGTGAAGAAAAAAAAAAAAAAAAGAATAGACAAATAGCTCAATGAAACAGAATAGAGAGCCCAGAAATTGACCCACATCAATATAGTCAACTGATCTTTGACAAAGAAGCAAAAGGAATATAACGGAGCAAAGACGGTCTTTTCAGCAAATGGTTCTAGAACAACTAGGCATACACATGTGGAAAAAAAAAAAAAAAGAGAGCGAGAGAAGAAAAATCATCGTCTAAATAGAGACCATAAATCCTTCATAAAAATTTCACTTAGAATGGATCATAGAACTAAACGTAAAATACTTTAAAACTTTTAGAAGCTGTAAAACTCCTAGATGAAAACATAGGAGAAATTCTAGATGACCTTGAGTATGGTGATGATTTTTTAGATATGGGACCAAAGGCACAATTCGTAAAATAAATCACTGAAAACTTAATTTCATAAAAATTAAAAACCTAGGCTCTGCAAAAGATGAAGTCAAGAAAATGGAAAGACAAGTCATATACTGGGAGAAAATATTTACAAAGACACATTTGATAAAGGACTGTTACCAAAAATGTACAAAGAATTCTTAAAACTCAACAGCAAGAAAACAAACAACTTTATTTAAACATCGACCAAAGACCTTAACAGACAATTCACCAAAGAAGACAGACGACAAATAATCACAAGAAAAGATGCTCCACATCATATGCCATCTGAGGAAATGCAAATTAAAACAAGACATCACTACATATTTACTAGAATTGCCAAAATTTGCAACACTGGAAACACCAAATGCTGACAGGGCTGTGGCACAATAGGAACACTCATTCTTGCTCATGGGAATGCTAATGCTACAGCCACTTTGGAAAACAGTCTGAGAGTTTCTTACAAAACTAAACATATAATCTAGCTATAGCACTCCTTGGTATTTACCCAAAGGAGTTGAAAACATATGTCCACACAGCAGCTTTATTTGCAATTGGAGGCAACCAAAATGTTTTTCAGTAGTGTAGTAGATACAGAAATATGGAATATTTTAAGCACTAAAAAGAAATGAGCTGTTAAACCATAAAAAGACATGTGCATGCGTGCTAAGCTGCTTCAGTTGTGTCTGATTCTCTGTGACCCTGTGGACTGTAGCCTGCCAGGCTCCCCTGTCCAGGGGCTTCTCCAAGCAAGAATACAGGAGTGGATTGCCAGGCCCTCCTCCAAGGGATCTTCCCCACCCAAGGATTGAAACTGCATCTCATGTCTCCTACATTGGCAGACAGGTTCCTTACCACTAGAGCCACCTGGGAAGCCCAAATAGACACGTAGGAAACTTAAATGCATGTTGCTAGGTGAAAGAAGCCAATCTGATACCTACTGTACGAGCCCAATTGTATCACATTCTGGAAAAGGCAAAACTATGGACACAGTAAAATGATCAATGGCTACCAGGGGTTAGGATGGAGGAGAGATAAATAGGTTGAACTAAGAGAATTTTTAGGGCAGTGATACTATGATGATGTTATACATGGCATTATACATTTATTCAAACCCAGAGAATATATAACACCAAAAGTGAGCCCTAATGTAAAACTATAACTTTGCATAATTGTGACGTGTCAATGTAGGTTCATCAATTGTGACAAACGTACCACTCCAGTGGGAGATAATGTGGGAGGCTGTGCATGTATGGGTGCAGAGCATATATGGAAACTCTGTACCTTCCCCTCACTTTTTCGTGAACTTAAAACTTATCTAAGAAAATAACAGTAAAGAAGTCCTTTTAAACATTTGAAGTATTATACTAGGTGATATCAATACTAAAAGATCTACAGTACTGATATCAATATAGACAAAGAATATAGGGTCCAGAATAGACGTACTTTTGAAAGACATGAAAAGCCAATTTTGTGGCGAAAAATAGTCTTCTCAACAAATGGCACATGTCTATATTTAAAAAGAAGAATCATGGGAATTCCTTGGCACTCTAGTGGTTAAAACTGCACTTCCAAAGCAGGGGGCACAGCTTTGATCACTGGTTGGGGAACTAATATCCCACATACCACATGGCATGGCCAAAACAAAACCAAAAAAATGAATTAATTCAATTTATAGCTTACACCATGTGCAAACATTAACTCGAGCAGATCATAGGCCTAACAATAAAAATTAGAACTATAAAACTCTCAGAAGAAAACACAGGAGAACTGTTTTTGACAATGGATTAGGCAAAGACTTTTCATATGGTGAAAAATTAATAAACTGGTCATCAGAATGAATAAACACTGGTTTTTGAAAGACACAGGAAGAATAAATAAAAAGGCCAATAACTAGAAGAAATTATTTGTAAATCATGTATTTTATAAAGGATTTATATCCATAATATATAAAGAATTTTCAAAACCCAATAATAAGAAAACAGCAAAACTTTTTAAATTAAGCAAAATATTTGAATTAGATGCTTAAGATATACAAATGCTTCTAAGTCGCTTCAGTCGTGTCCTACTCTGTGCAACCCCACAGACAGCAGCCCACCAGGCTCCCCCGTCCCTGGGATTCTCCAGGCAAGAACACTGGAGTGGGTTGCCATTTCCTTCTCCAGTGCATCAAAATGAAAAGTGAAAGTGAAGTTGCTCAGTCGTGTCTGACTCTTCGCAACCCCGTGGATTGCAGGCTCCTCCTCCCACCAGGTTCCTCCGTCCATGGGATTTTCCAGGTAAGAGTGCTGGAGTGGGGTGCCATTGCCTTCTCCAAAGATATACAAATAGCAACATGGAAAAAAGCACATGGAAAATGCCCAACATCATCAGTTATAAAAGATATATAAATTTTAAAACTCCAGTGAGATACCACTCAAACCCCAGAGAGTCAACAAATCTAGGAAAATGTGGCAATTTTTAAAACAAATTTTATATATGCCTGCCATATCAAGCAGGCATTTCCCAGAAAATCAGGTCATATGCTCACAAAAAGATTCGTGCACATAAACATAGTCTCAGACGATAAAGAATCTGCCTGCAATGCAAGAAACCCAGATTTGATCCCTGGGTTGGGAAGATCCCCTGGAGAAGGGACTGGCTACCCACTCCAGTATTCTTGCCTGTAGAATCCCATGGACAGAGGAGCCTGGTGGGCTACAGTCCATGGGGTTGAAAAAGAGTAGGACATGACTGAGCATGCATTCACAAACATAAACACTGTATACTGGTGTTCATGAAGCTATGTTAGTGATCATCATCCAAAACTGGAGACAGCACCATAGGTGCTGAATGAACCAACCATAGGTGAATGAATGAACAAATTGCGATCCATACACTGGAACACTACCCAGCAATGAAGCCAAATGAATGACTGATGTACAAAACAAAATGAAGAAGTCTCAGAGTAACTATGTTCAATAAGAGAAACCATACTAAAGAAACTCACACTGGAACTGAATAATATTCTGAAAAGTATAAACGAATATAGTGACAGAAACATCAGTAGATGCCTACGGACAGGTGGGGGTGGGAAGGAATTAGCAAGAGGAAGTGATCACAAAAGGCCAGGAGGAGACTTCTGGGAACAGAAGATATGTTCATTATGATGATTGTGGTGGTAGTTTCAAAGTATATACACTTATCAAAACTTATCAAATTTATATAATTTATATATAGCTTATTATGTTTCAATTATATTTCAATAAAGCTATGAAAAGGAAGAAATATAGTATACAATAGGTTAATTTAGAATTATAAGAAACCTGATTTTTTAAAAATTAGGGATAGTTACTGTACTCTCTTGAAATTCTAAGTATTTTTATTCCAAGTGGAAATTATTAAAAACTCCATGAAGCAAGTGCTATTATCATAGTCGTATATGTAGTATCAAGCACCATATGTGGAACACAGTATTGCTTAATAAATATTCATAGACCGAATACATTTACCATTTCAGTTACAGCAGAAAGAATGCTGTGGAAGGAAGCACATCTGAAAGTGACTAGACAGTGACTATAAACACTGTATTCAAGCTGTCTCACTTCTGGGCCCTTAGAAGAAATAAACATCTGTCTCTCTGTGCATTATTGGTTTAAAGAATTTTGTGTTTAAGGAATACAATGTGAATTAAAAAGCTTATTATTTTCATATTTTGCAGAAAAAGGAAAGTGATTAAAAATTAATAAGAATTAATTCATTGGAGCCAAGATTTGAACATTTTAAATCTCAAGTTATATAAATTCAATTCAGATATAGTTATTTTTAAATGTAAGTGTATTTCTTTTATATTGCCGCAGTTTGTCAGATAAGTTAGAGAAAAGATAAAATTAAATGGTTAGGTTTGCATTTTTTAAATTCACTGCAAACTTCCCATAAACCAATTTATAACATAGATAACAAGATATAATTCTTCATAGACTGTTTTCATTGTAGAAAACATATACCTCTATCATGTTTATGGATCCAAAACATGCCTTTATTAACCATTCAGAAGAATGTACAAACATTCGTACAATGCAGAATACTGAATTTGAAGCAATCCTATCTTCTATTCAGATATGATGAACATTTAAATTTTCAGGAAAAAAATTCCTTTCTTCAATTAGGCAAGTATATTTAACAAAGGAGAAGGAAAAATATGGTAACATTTTTGCTGGTGGTTTCTATTATGAAAGAAAATAAATAATTTTCTTGCTTGACAGAATTAACTTTATTGAGCTGTCTCTCTGTTTTGACTTTAAACTGAAACTGTGCATCTTCAAAGAATATATTGGGATCAGTGTCCCTGCAAAACACAGACCCAGTACTATCAGGACATTGCCTCTGAAGAGCAAATATTTTGAAAGATATTTGAAAATATAAACTAAATGACTGGCCTATGAACCATTTATTATACATCTCTCAAGTTTTTTCCTCTATGGAATCCTTTGTACAGCATCAGCAAGGCATTATAACCATGGTATTTATAACAATATGTGCTTGTATTTTTGTCAATGGTTATGCATTTGGACGTGTTTGAGAACTTTGCTATCTTCCATGTTCTACAGCTCTTCTGGAAATCTGAGCAAATTTTCATCTTTCTACTCAGTTGCATACAACTTATGCTTGGCACCTCCAGAATTCTGTGCTAGTACTGAGAGATGTAAATGACAATACAGAAATTATTGTGTGGAAGATTACTAGCTGTAGAACGTGCATTCATAGTTATTTGTTGTAAAATTTCTTGCTTTCATTGTCACCAGAAAGACTGGTTTTGAACATTAAAAGACGTTCCTTAAAATCTTAAAAAAAAAATAAAATAAAATAAAAAAGAATTATCAACTTGCAACCAAGCAGGAATCCATCATGCCTTCCTAGGAAAGAAAGTGTTAGTCACTCAGTCGTGTCTGACTCTTTGCAATCCCATGAAATATATAGCCCACCAAGCTCCTCTGTCCATGGAATTCTCTAGACAAGAGTACTGAGGTGGGTAGCTATTCCCTTTTCCAGGGGATCTTCCCAACTCAGGGATGGTACCTGGGTCTCCCACATTGCAAACTGTTTACTATCTAAGCCACCAGACACTTCCCCCATATCTTCTGCTGTAGCTCCTCTCTGAAGTACCTAAAGATTAGTATCTCATGCTAATTTCCTGAGATTTTCAGATGCTAAAAATCACCACCAAATGGAAGAAATTAATTACTTAATGATCATAAGCACCTAGCCCTATGTTAATACCCTGTTGCCTTAATATCAACCAATCAGAGAATCATGTACCAGCTAATCACATATCCTGTGATGCCCCACACCACCCCCCAACTCACTTTGCCTTTTAAAATATTTTGCTGAAATCCTTTAGGTTGTTTGGGATTTCTGAGGGCATGAGCCACCCCTTCCCCTTTCACGGCCCTGCAATAAGTCTTTCTCTGCTCCAAACTACAATGTTTCGATTTGTTTGGTCTTATTGTGCATTGGGCACATGAGCTTGCATTTGGTAACAGTCTTGGCTTTGTGCATATGATGAAATGGAATATTTCAAATTACTTAGATCATTCCCCAAATCAAAAGAATAGATAGTGCCTCAGAGCAGAGTCCAGCTTGCCATTTACCAAAGATTTAAACCAGTACTTAACAATGTGAGAAAACCAGCGCTTCCTCCTACTACTCTAGAGTAGCTTGCTGAGGCTCAAAAGAATACCATCAACAGGGTCTATGACAGACTGTTGACCTAAATAAAAAGGTAAAATAAGGCAAGCTTGGGAACTGTCAAAAAGATAACTTTATCCAGGAATAGCAAAAGAACTGCAATTTGGGACATACAAACTATATAGCCTGCTACAGGTGAGTCCATTGACGGTTCAGAGGGCCATATTTATGGGCAGAGAAGGTAAACAGGGATTCAGTGAGAATCTGTTAAAAAACAAAGCGAAAAAAAAATTGGAGACTAGCCCTTGAAGATTCCTCAATCAGACAAACCCAGTTCAATTATACAAACAAAAGCTTAATTTGGTTTATTTTGTGAGATCAACCCAACACGGATCATTTCTTTCTCATGCCTTTGGAAACCATTAAGAAAATTTTCCATGGCTGATATGAGGCAAACCTTGACCAACTCTCTATCATTTAAGAAAATTCCAATGGTATCAATTTTCTGTAAATCAGGTTTTTATGGGAAATCAGCCTCTCAGTCTTTAAGGCACATACATGAGATTTTTCATTTTATATCCTCCAGTTTCCATTTTAGATTGAAATCCTTTCAAAAAAAAGTAGGAAACTGTGCCCAGAGGGTCCATGATTTAATGGGCCCAGTTTTCACTAGAGGTTTTTCTTTATTTTCCCTTCTTGACTCTGAAGATAAGCAGATTAGAAGTTGGGGGCTTAAATTCCATGTAGGATCATGTCACCTTTTAGGTGACTTATTGACAAACACTTGTTCCAAAAAGATTTGCCTATGATTAAAATATTTTCCATGTTTCTCAAATAAAACAAGAAAAGCCTATTCTTAAATAAAACAAAATAAATTAGAAAACTGTATTTCTTGCCTTTCCTCAGCCAACATTTTGATCACGTTCGTTGTTTAAGCTTTCTAGTGTCTATCAAAGCAAGCAGAGTGAAGTTGGAAAATTCAAAATTGATAGTATCTGATTGCATTTGGCACAGGCTGAGACATCCTATACAATCTGGGCTGTGGCTCCAGTTTCTTGCCATTTCTTTGTGCCTTAGAGAAAAATCTTCCTTCTCATTCTGCAAACACACTGCAATCTCTCCCTTCTTAGCAAGTGAAGTTCAATTCCTTCTATCTGAACAATTCTGCCCTCTGCTAAGCTGGCTCTACAGGAGCCATCAGATCTCAAACATTTCCCTAAGGGTGAGCTTTCCTGAAAATATGTACCTAAAGTTGATTTACCATTCTTCTTTCTTACAGACCTTATTCTGCCACTTCTATAACACTGATCGCAAGAAATTTTTATTTATGCTTTTCTCTGGAAGACTGTCATCTCCGTCAAGGAAGAAAACACATTGATATGTGTTATGGCTTGAATGCTTATTATTCCCCCAAAATTCATCTGTTGAAGTTCTAATCCTCAATGTGATTTTAACTGGAGGTAGGGTTTATAGAAGGTAATTAGGTTTACAAGAATATATGACAGAGGAATCACTGATGGGATTAGCCTCTTTATAAAAAGATAAAGAATGCCAGAGCTTGCTCACTCTCTCAGCCATGTGAGGACATGGCAAAAAAACGGCCATGTGCAAGTCAGAAAGTTTCCTGTCACCAAGAACCAAGTAGGCCAGCTAGTTGGCTTTGGACTTCCTGGCCTCCATAACTGAAAAAATGAGGAAAAAAAAAAAAAAGTCTTTTGTAAGGAGATCAACCCTGGGATTTCTTTGGAAGGAATGATGCTAAAGCTGAAACTCCAGTACTTTGGCCTCCTCATGCGAAGAGTTGACTCATTGGAAAAGACTCATGCTGGGAGGGGTTGGGGGCAGGAGGAGAAGGGGACCACAGAGGATGAGATGGCTGGATGGCATCACTGACTCAATGGACATGAGTCTGAGTGAACTCCGGGAGTTGGTGATGGGCAGGAAGGCCTGGTGCGCTGCGATTCATGGGGTCGCAAAGGATTGGACATGACTGAGCGACTGAACTGAACCGAACTGATGGAAGCCCAATATAAGACAAATGTATCCTGGTCGAAACAGTTTATGTGCCGCTGATGGGCTCAGAACAAATGCTTAATAAATATTTGTTGAAAATTAAGCAACATAGTTGGTTATCAAAAAATAAAAAACATAATACTTTAACTCATCATAATTTATTTCTAATAAAAAGTCAGTATATTAATGTTTAGCTTATATTTTCAGTAACTTACCCAGTCATTTAACATACTTCAATATATGATGTAAAAGTATTAATTAAGGACTTTAAAGTAATAATATTCAACTGAGAATTCTTATTTGAAAATTCTCTAGGAACCAGAATTTCAGTAAATTTAAAATTGTGTTCAATAATAATGCATGAAAAGTGACTGCCAAACAGTAGATAGTCAAGAAATACTTTTTCCTACACATTCTCTCAACCCATCTACAGATTAAGAATATCTAGTTCCCCTCAATTATAGTTGTAATTATTTTCAGTAAGAAAAGCCCATTTTTAGCTCATAATTTATCGCAATGCACCTGTCTTTAATACTGTCTGTCTATTATGTCTTGTTGACTCTGAGTTAGCAGGTTTTAAGGGCAATGGATTGTAACTCTAACCATTTTGTGGAACCTCTGAAACTGAAATTGTTTTGTTTCAAAATATCTACAGTAGAAATTGGGGCTACTCACACGGCACAGTGGTAAAGAATCCCCCTGCCAATCAGGAGATTCAGGAGACAGTTGGATCCCTGGGTCAGGAAGATCCCATGGAGGAGGAAACAGCAACCTACTCCAGTATTCTTTCCTGGGAAATCACATGGATTTCCCAGGCAGGCTACAGTCCACGGGGTCACAAAGAGCCGGACACAACTGAGCACACACACAGACAGACACACAGTAGAAGTTAGTGTATCTCAAACCTCCAAACTAAGTTAGTTACAATACTAGTAATAATTTTCCTGCTCTGACTACTATTGTAACCTTCATTCTAATAGATTAGAAAGAACACCCCACTGGGAGACAGCCAGCCTGGGTTCCTATCCTAAATTTAATGTTGGTTAAAGGTCTTTGGGGAAAAGAAAATCAGTTTCTTCATGAAATTAGAGAGTTTGAGTAGATGACTTCCGAGCTATTTCCAGATTCGTAAATCTAAAAGAAATTATTAAGCAACGCAACAACAATTATCAGATGAAAAAGAAAGGCCCCTTTCTAATTGTAATAAATATCTAGGCATGCATGCATGTGTTCAATCACTCAGTCATGTCCAACTCTTTGCTAGCCCACGGACTGTAGCCTGCCAGGCACCTCTGTCCATGAGATTTTTCAGGCAATACTGTAATGGGTTACTGTTTCCTCCTCCAAGGGATCTTCCTGACCCAGGGATAGAAGCTGTGTCTTCTGCATTGCAGGCAGATTCTCTACTGCTGAGCCACCGGGGAAGCCATTTCTAGGCATATGTATATAAATATAGATAATATATAGACAGATAGGTACAAATATAAACAGAGAGATAGATAATACAGATATAGGTATAGGTATAGACATTTCTCTAAGTGCCATGCCAGGGTACCCTAAAGATAGCCACACCTAGAAAATGAAGAAATGAAGAAAAAGAATTTAGCTTTCTACAAGGAGAGAGAAGGCATGAAAATAATGAAAAATGACATAACATAGATATTTATATTTATAGATGTAAATAACTATTACATTATCTATAGATACTATTGAATTTTGCTTCTTTCAAAGAGAAGTAATCTTAAGATACAGCTACTTTTGCTATTGATGCTATTATTGCTTAAAAGCTTTTTTGAAAACTTTCTCTTGGATTTGCTTTCAGAATCATATTAAGAACAACGCAAAGACACTAGAATTATTACTTAGAGTTATGGCTGAAAATGTTATTGCTTAGTGCGGTTATCTAATTTATTTACATATGGCTTTTGGATTATTCCTAAAGTCAAATTTACCTTGAAATAAAGATTTGCTATGAATGAAGCTATTCACCCTACCAACCATCTTTTTTGCAAAAAGCTTACATTAGAAATACATAAAAAGATTTTGCCACAAGAACTAAAAATTATTTCAAACTAGAAATTGCTCTGTGGTGATGTATTTAAGCTGTCATAGATTTTGCACCTATTTGGAGGTATGATCTCTGCTATGTTTGCTACACCTAGGTCTCTTCTTTTTTTCTCATGCCTCATACCCAATGCTTTAGGAAGCTTGTTGGCTTTAATATCAAATACATCCTGAAGACAAACCACCTCCCCATACCCTTGTCATCATCTTGGACCAATCTATAATCATATATTCCCTGTACAATAGAAGTATCCCTTTAGCTGTTAGAGATTTTATGGATAGTAAGTCTAAGTGTTAAGCAATGTAACTGGTCCATATACTTCAAAAATGTCATTGTATGTCAGTTTCAGGTTGCCAAAACAAGTTACCGCAGAATGGGTGGCTCAAACAATGGAAATTTATTTTCTCATAGTTCTGGAGGCTGAAAGTCTATGATGAAGGGTTGGTTTCTAATAAGGTTGGTTTCCTGTGTTACAAATTAACACCATCTCTCTATGTCTTTACACCGTTTTTCCTCATATGTGCATAGAGAAAGAGAAAGAGAGGGACAGGGAGAGAATAAAAGGAAGAGAGTCAAACTCTCTTTTGTCTCTTCTTGTCAGATGCTAATTCTATTGAATCAGGGCCTCACACTTATGACTTCATTTAACTTTAATTACTTCCTTAGAGCCCCCATCTCCAAATATAGCCATACTAGGAGGTGGAGATTCAACATTCGAATTTAGATTTGCAGGGGAAGTAAATATTCAGTTCAGACCAAAAAAAAAAAAAAAAGAATAAGAACTATCTACATTAAAAGAGTCTAAAGAGACATGACCACTAAAATGTAAACTGTGATCTTAGATGGGATATTATTGGAGCTATTGTCATTATTTTAATAAGATTAGCTATTAGTACTGAATCAATATTAATTTCCTGGTTTTGATAATTGCATAGCAGTTACAAAAATGAGTGCCTTTGTTTTTGGAAATAAACATGGAAGAATTTTGTTGTAAAGGGGCATTATATATTTAACTTATTCTCAAATGGTTCTTAAAAATTATATACATATATAATATATATATGGGCTTCTCAGGTGACACTAGTGGTAAAGAACCTGTCTGTCAATGCAGGAAGCATAATGAGACATGAGTTCAATCCCTGGGTCAGGAAGATACCCTGGAGGAGGGCATAGCAACCCACTCCAGTATTCTTGCCTCAAGAATCCCATGGACAGAGGAGCCTGATGAGCTAAAGTCCACAGGGTCATAAAGAATCAGACACAACTGAAGTGACTTCACACACACATTATATACATACATACATACACACACACACACACACACACACACACACACACACACACACACAGGAGAAGGAGTGTGAGAAAGCACAAAGCCGTGAAATGTTAACATTTGAGAACTCTGGGTTAAAGGTATATGAAATACTTTGCATGTCTTTGTAGCTTTAATTTTGAAATTATTTCAAAACATAAGGTTTGGGAAAAAGTAATTCCATAAGTTTCCCAAGTTAGAGTGACCTGCTTGATTTTTCACAGCGGGAATATTAAGTTGCTGCAAATATGGATTTTCTAGTATTCAGATAAATTCAGGAAATGAACTCAGCTTGTTTAAAACAGGTAGGGACATGCCAAAGTATGTATCCAAGGTTTAACATTTGAGGAACACTTTTTTTTTTTTACTTTACAATATTGTATTGGTTTTGCCATACATCAACATGAATCCACCATGGGTGTACACGTGTTCCCAATCCTGAACCCCCTTCCCTCCTCCCTCCCCGTACCATCCCTCTGGGTCATCCCAGTGCACCAGCCCCAAGCATCCTGTATCCTGCATTGAACCTAGACTGGCGATTTGTTTCTTATATGATATTATACATGTTTCAATGCCATTCTCCCAAATCATCCCACCCTCTCCCTCTCCCACAGAGTCCAAAAGACTGTTCTATACATCTGTGTCTCTTTTGCTATCTCGCATACAGGGTTATAACTTTGTATGAAACATATATTTTTAAAACTTGTTTTATGCATATGTTCAATAAATGGTGTCTTTGGTTTTATAACTATAAAAAATTGAGCATATAGCTCCAGAATATAATGAACACTTAAAAGAGATTAGAAATAAAGGAATGATTTTATATTGTACTGCAGTGGTTCTCTGGAGAAGGCAATGGCAATCCACTCCAGTACTCTTGCCTGGAAAATCCCATGGATGGAGGAGCCTGGTGGGCTGCAGTCCATGAGGTCGCGAAGAGTCGGATATGACTGAGTGACTTCACTTTCACTTTTCACTTTCATGCATTGGAGAAGGAAATGGCAACCCACTCCAGTGTAGTTGCCTGGAGAATCCCAGGGACAGGGGAGCCTTGTGGGCTGCCGTCTATGGGGTCGCACAGAGTCGGACACGACTGAAGCGACTTAGCAGCAGCAGCAGCAGCAGTGGTGGTTCTCAACCAGGGGACATTTTTGTCCCCAGAGGGACATTCACAATGTTTAGAGATATTTTTATTTGTCGTAACCCTGCTGCTGAGAGGTACCAGTGGCACATGGTAGACTTAAGTCAGGGATGCTGCCAAACATCTAGAATGCACAGAACACTCCCACAACAAAAATTCATCTGACTTAAAATGTCAGAGTGCCAGGCTGAAAAATACTGCAGCTAAGTATATCAAGGATCCTGACCGGTGTCTTCCAAATCTGCCCTTGTGAATTTGCTACAAATTTTTAGTTGTTATCCTTCTATATTTTTGCAGCGTTGGAACTGCCATAATCTGTCTTTTCTATCCATGCTGTCAAAAAGAAATTGTCGTGTTTTTTGTATGTTGTCAGTCCTTTGCATTTAGTTTAGCCTTTTAATATAAATTGCAGTACTGAATGGCACATATACACACTAGTTTGAGTTCCTGAATCAGTGTTAGGTTAACTATAATTCATCTTTACTTATGATTCTAATTTCTAAGGGATCAATGATCATGTTTACCTTGCTTTGTTGAAAACATGTCACATAAAGATAAAAAAATTTAAAAATAAGTTCTTTAAATGAGTATTTTATCTCACCACTCTATCTTCTCTCTTATTAACTCACTAGAATGTCTTTGTCCAGCCATCCATACTTCTCAAAATTTTGCCCATTATTCAACTCAATCTTAAATGTTATGTCTTCCAAAAACCTTGTGAGGTGATTTCAGTCTGAATTAATGTCTTCTGCATCAGTGTACCAAAAGTGCAGATACAGAAAGCTCTATTATGACACATTGCATTATTTTGGATGTTTTCTTTTCACCCTACTATGTCAAAAATCACACAGAGGAAAGGCACTTTATCATTCATTTTTTCTGTTCTGCACAGCACCTAGCACAGTGTCTCAGATATTTAGATGCCCAGTTAGTACTTCCATATTAATTATGGGGCTTCCCTGGTGGCTCAGAGGTTAAAGCGTCTGCCTGCAATGTGGGAGACGTGGGTTCGATTCCTGGGTCGGGAAGATCCCCTGGAGAAGGAAATGGCAACCCACTCCAGTATTCTTGCCTGGAGAACCCCATGGATGGAGGAGCCTGGTGGGCTACAGTCCACGGGGTTGCAAAGAGTCGGACACAACTGAGCGACTTCACTTTTACTTTCACTTTCATGACATTTAATGATATTCAAAGTAGTATGCCAAAAGTGATACATATTTTGAAAATCAGTAAGAAAAAAAAGGTGAACATGGCAATAAAAATAGGCAAGGGATATGAATGAAAAATTATT